>NC_074681.1:8756093-8758593 GCF_029448725.1 Salvelinus fontinalis | reverse complement strand
CAGAGGGAGAAGAGAGAGATAGATAGAGGGGGAAGGAGACAGAGAGAGGGAGAATAGAGAGAGAGAGAGAGAGAGAGAGAGAGAGAGAGAGATAGAGGGGGAGAGATACAGACAGAGGGAGAAGAGAGAGATAGATAGAGGGGGAAGGAGACAGAGAGAGGGAGAATAGAGAGAGAGATAGAGGGGGAGAGAGATAGATAGAGGGGGAAGGAGATAGAGAGAGGGAGACTAGAGAGAGAGATAGAGAGATAGAGGGGGAGAGAGACAGACAGAGATAAATGCTAGAGAGCTGGAGAAGAGAACAGAGAGAACACATGACAGAGGGAGGATTAAGGAGTTTACTCTCTGAAGAAAGTGTGTTACTCGTTTCCAAAACTTTCTAGGGTGAATTGGAGTACGGTAATCAAGTATTACAATCACGATCAAAACCTTTCCATCTGGGCGTTTACTAACTGAATGAGGTGTGCAATGGCAGCATCACAGCCACTAGGCTCTCCAGGCCTGAAGTTGAAGAACCTTGCTACTCTAGTCTGGATGCTGTCTAAAGTATTTTAGAAATGAGGAGCCTACAGCTAGTCAGAGAGTAGAAACCCTGTTGTCAACATCTATCGATGGTGTACACAGTGTGTCCACAAAGTGGTGTGAACACCTATCGATGGTGAACACAGTGTGTCCACAAAGTGGTGTGAACACCAATCGATGGTGAACACAGTGTGTCCACAAAGTGGTGTGAACACCTATCGATGGTGTACACGGTGTGTCCATGAAGTGGTGTGAACACCAATCGATGGTGAACACAGTGTGTCCACGAAGTGGTGTGAACACCAATCGATGGTGAACACAGTGTGTCCACGAAGTGGTGTGAACACCTATCGATGGTGTACACGGTGTGTCCATGAAGTGGTGTGAACACCTATCGATGGTGAACACAGTGTGTCCATGAAGTGGTGTGAACACCTATCGATGGTGAACACGGTGTGTCCATGAAGTGGTGTGAACACCTATCGATGGTGAACACGGTGTGTCCATGAAGTGGTGTGAACACCTATCGACGGTGTACACGGTGTGTCCATGAAGTGGTGTGAACACCTATCGATGGTGAACACGGTGTGTCCATGAAGTGGTGTGAACACCTATCGATGGTGAACACGGTGTGTCCATGAAGTGGTGTGAACACCTATCGATGGTGAACACGGTGTGTCCATGAAGTGGTGTGAACACCAGGGTTGTCATAATCAGAACGACTCTTCTTCTTCTTTTTTTGTGGGGGGGGGGGGGGGGGGGGGGGGGGGTTGGTTGGTGGATCACATCCGACTTTTAGGTGCTTCCTCGACTCCTACTGTACTGGTGTTTAACGTCATTCTCTTCCTACCTACATTATATTCTTTGACACAATAATACCAAATTGGGGAAAGGGAAAATTACTCTGCCAACTAGTAAAACCCTCAACAACAACAAAAACAACACCAACCATTCCCCTGTTTAACCCCGTCTAGTCCTACGCCAGACCAACGGTCCTATTTCAAGGTTGGTTGTCGTTGGGTGTGGCATACTGATTGGAATCATCCTCGTTGGTCAGGAATGTGTTCGGACCTGTTGTCCTCGTTAGTAAGAAGGTGTTGTTCGCTGTGCAGACACAGCTGATATTTAAGAGCTATTGGCTCAGTGCTCCCCGTGTACGAAACCAGTACGAACCAGTACGAAACTGTATGCACGCACTACTGTACGTCGCTCTGGATAAGAGAGTCTGCTAAATGACTCCCTACTGTAGTGGATCTGGATAAGAGAGTCTGCTAAATGACTCACTACTGTAAGTGGATCTGGATAAGAGAGTCTGCTAAATGACTCACTACTGTAGTGGATCTGGATCAGAGAGTCTGCTAAATGACTCACTACTGTAAGTGGATCTGGATCAGAGAGTCTGCTAAATGATTCCCTACTGTAGTGGATCTGGATAAGAGAGTCTGCTAAATGACTCACTACTGTAAGTGGATCTGGATCAGAGAGTCTGCTAAATGACTCACTACTGTAGTGGATCTGTATAGGAGAGTCTGCTAAATGACTCACTACTGTAGTGGATCTGGATAAGAGAGTCTGCTAAATGACTCACTACTGTAGTGGATCTGGATCAGAGAGTCTGCTAAATGACTCACTACTGTAAGTGGATCTGGATCAGAGAGTCTGCTAAATGATTCCCTACTGTAGTGGATCTGGATAAGAGAGTCTGCTAAATGACTCACTACTGTAAGTGGATCTGGATCAGAGAGTCTGCTAAATGACTCACTACTGTAGTGGATCTGTATAGGAGAGTCTGCTAAATGACTCACTACTGTAGTGGATCTGGATAAGAGAGTCTGCTAAATGACTCACTACTGTAGTGGATCTGGATAAGAGAGTCTGCTAAATGACTCACTACTGTAGTGGATCTGGATAAGAGAGTCTGCTAAATGACTCACTACTGTAGTGGATCTGGATAAGAGAGTCTGCTAAATGACTTCCT
>NC_074681.1:8726093-8751093 GCF_029448725.1 Salvelinus fontinalis | reverse complement strand
GTCCTAATTACTCCGTCCAACAGGCTAGCTCAGTATATTGCAGGGGGACACCCAGCAGATCCACATTTTAGTTCTAGCCCAGCACTAATTAACACACCTGTTTCAAATAAGCAACTAATCCCCAAGCCTTTGATTATTTTAATAATGTGTTATTGCTGAGCTAGATCAAATCCTAGTGTAGCTACAAGGGCTGGGTAGAGTGTCCTATGGTGAAACATCCTAACAGTATAACACCTGTCATATGATGAAGCATCCTAACATTACATCACCTGTCCTATGGTGAAGCATCCTAACAGTATATCACCTGATGAAACATCCTAACAGTATAACACCTGTCGTATGATGAAACATCCTAACATTACATCACCTGTCCTATGGTGAAACATCCTAGCTAAGTTATTGTACATCCTCATGTAATGTGTTAAAGTGAATCTGTTTTAATGAATACGTCTCATTATATATTCCATGAGATTTTAGTGAGCTGTCCTGTAGCATTGACAGAAGGAAGCATATCTGCTATAATAATGTACTGTGTTCTTCGTGATATGCAGTAGATCTAGCTGCATGTATCTGACACCAATAACCCTGTCTCTGTCCTCTGTGTGGACTGACACTCCTCCCGAGTGGCACAGCGGTCTAACATGCTGACCAGACGGGACACGTCGCGTGCGCGAGCGTCGCAAAATAAATTTAGAAATCCATGTTATTCAATTATTGCACCCACACTGCTCGCGCGCGCTTAACGAGCGTCTGCGACACCAAGGGCTAAAATAGAACTCATTCCTATTTCTGACACAGATCGCGCTGCAAGTCCTACCTCTCCCATCTCCTCATTGGTTTATAGAAGCAGGTACCCACGTGCCATCTCCTCATTGGTTATACCCACGTGGGTGATTGAAAGACGAACTGTTTTGCCGGTAGTCGTGGTAATACAATGAAAGTTTAGATGCGATCACCATATAATTTAAACGATGAAAAAGCCTGGAAGGAGGAGAGATGACTAGGAACGATTT
The DNA here is from genome assembly GCF_029448725.1 of Salvelinus fontinalis. Classification (NCBI taxonomy): domain Eukaryota; kingdom Metazoa; phylum Chordata; class Actinopteri; order Salmoniformes; family Salmonidae; genus Salvelinus; species Salvelinus fontinalis. The sequence goes on along the minus strand of NC_074681.1, from coordinate 8,750,080 downwards.
GGTTGGCCGTTCTATGTGTGGATTAATTGTCGGAGTAGAGGTCCTTGTGCATTTCAGGTAAAATGACAACTCAATGTTTATATCCCGGGACAAATTAGCTAGCAACAGCAAGCTAGCTAAATAGGACAAATTAGCTAGCAACAGCAAACTAGCTAAATAGGACAAATTAACGTTAGCTAGCAAGTGCAAGCTAACTAGCTAAATTGCCATACATGTTTAATGCTTTTCGACCTGTCCCCAAATTAATGTCATTGGTTCAGAGTTTGTTTTGATATTTTAACCTGCGTGTCGTGATCGCGTTTGGTGTAGGGGGGGGGGGGAATAAATATATGCACGATAGCGCAGGATAGCGCACATGCACAACCCGTTTGGGCTCCGTGTAAGGCACTGCATCTCAGTGCTAGAGGCGTCACTACAGACACCCTGGTTTGAATCCAGGCTGTATCACAACCGGTTTGGGCTCCGTGTAAGGCACTGCATCTCAGTGCTAGAGGCGTCACTACAGATACCCTGGTTTGAATCCAGGCTGTATCACAACCGGCCGTGATTGGGAGTCCCGTAGGGCGGCGCACAATTGGCCCAGCGTCGTCCGGGTTTGGCCGGCGTAGGCCGTCATTGTAAATAAGAATTTGTTCTTAAATGATTTGCCTAGTGGATAAAATTTACAAACATGGACCTAGTTGGTGTTAAGGCTGTCGCTTTCCTCATCCTCAGATGAGGTGAGGAGAGAAGGATCTTCAGACCAAAATGCGGAGTCAGGGAAATATGCCATCTTTATTTTTATAACGAAAACCGATGACACGAAAACAAACACTTTCAAAACTTACAAAATAACAAAACGACGTAGAACGAAACCTGAACATAAACTCACATCACTAAACGTAAACTCACGGACAGGAACGTTACATCAAAACACACGAACAGCCAAACAGCTCCGAAAGTGAATAACATCGACAACGACGAAGACATCACAGGAGATAATCACCCACAAACAAACAGTGAGAATGCCCTACCTAAATATGACTCTTAATTAGAGGCAAACGCAAACCACCTGCCTCTAATCAAGAGCCATACCAGGCAAACAAAACCAACATAGAAACAGATAACATAGACTGCCCACCCAAAACACATGCCCTGACCATAAACACATAAAAACAACATAACACAGGTCAGGACTGTTACAGTACCCCCCCCCTCAAGGTGCGCACGCCGGGCGCACCAGCACAAAGTCCAGGGGAGGGTCCGGGTGGGCAGTTGACCACGGTGGTGGTTCCGGCTCAGGACGCTGTCCCCATACCACCATAGTCACTCCCCTCTTCTGTCTACCCCTTCTAATGACCACCCTAACACTACCCTCCCCTAAATAAACGGCCAGCACCGGAACAAGGGGCAGCACCGGGACAATGGGCAGCACCGGGACAAGGGGTAGCACCGGGACAAGGGGCAGCACCGGAACAAGGGGCAGCACCAGGATAAGGACCAGCACCGGAATAAGGGACAGCACCGGGACAAGGGGCAGCACCGGGACAAGGGGCAGCACCGGGACAAGGGGCAGCACCGGGACAAGGGGCAGCACCGGGACAAGGGGCAACACCGGGACAAGGGGCAGCACCGGGACAAAGGGCAGCACCGGGACAAGGGGCAACACCGGGACAAGGGGCAGATCCCGGCTGAAGGACTCTGGCAGGTCCTGTTTGGACGGCTCTGGCAGGTCCTGGCTGGACGGCTCTGGCAGGTCCATGCAGGCTGACGGCTCTCGACACTCATGGCAGACTGACGGCTCTCTACGCTCATGGCAGGCTGACGGCTCTCGACGCTCATGGCAGGCTGACGGCTCTCGACGCTCATGGCAGGCTGACGGCTCTCGACGCTCATGGCAGGCTGACGGCTCTCGACGCTCATGGCAGGCTGACGGCTCTGGCTGCTCATGGCTCTCTGACGGCTCTGGCTGCTCATGGCTCTCTGACGGCTCTGGCTGCTCATGGCTCTCTGACGGCTCTGGCTGCTCATGGCTCTCTGACGGCTCTGGCTGCTCATGGCTCTCTGACGGCTCTGGCTGCTCATGGCTCTCTGACGGCTCTGGCTGCTCATGGCTCGCTGGCGGCTCTAGCAGATCCTGTCTGGTTGGCGGCTCTGGCAGATCCTGTCTGGTTGGCGGCTCTGGCAGATCCTGTCTGGTTGGCGGCTCTGGCAGATCCTGTCTGGTTGGCGGCTCTGGCAGATCCTGTCTGGTTGGCGGCTCTGGCAGATCCTGTCTGGCTGACGGCTCTAGCGGCTCCTGTCTGGCTGACGGCTCTAGCGGCTCCTGTCTGGCTGACGGCTCTGTAGGCTCATGGCAGACGGGCGGCTTTGCAGGCTCATGGCAGACGGGCGGCTTTGCAGGCTCATGGCAGACGGATGGCTCAGACGGCGCTGGGGAGACGGATGGCTCAGATGGCGCTGGAGAGACGGATGGCTCAGATGGCGCTGGGGAGACGGATGGCTCAGATGGCGCTGGGGAGACGGATGGCTCAGATGGCGCTGGGGAGACGGATGGCTCAGATGGCGCTGGGGAGACAGATAGCTCTGTAGGGAGGAGAAGGAGAGACAGCCTGGTGCGTGGTCTAGGCACCGGCTGCGCTGGAGAGGAGGAAACAGCAGGAGAGAGAACCCGGAGAGACAGCCTGGTACGGGGGGCTGCCACCGGAGGACTGGTACATGGAGGTGGCACCGGGTCTACCGGACCGTGAAGGAGGACACGTGCTCTTGAGCACCGAGCCTCCCCAACCCTACCAGGTTGAATGGACCCCGTAGCCCTGCCAGTGCGGCGAGGTGGAATAGCCCGCACTGGGCTATGCAGGCGAACCGGGGACACCACCTGTAAGGCTGGTGCCATGTACACCGGCCCGAGGAGACGTACTGGAGACCAGCTACGTTGGGCCGGCTTCATGGCACCCGGCTCGATGCCCAACCTAGCCCTCCCAGTGCGGCAAGGTGGAATAGCCCGCACTGGGCTAAGCACGCGTACTGGGGACACCGTGCGCTCTACCGCATAACACGGTCTCTTACCAGTACGACGCCTTCTACCTCCACGGTAAGCACGGGGAGTTTGCTCGGGTATCTTACCCGGCTTTGCCACACTCCTCGTGTGCCCCCCCCCCCCAAGAAATTTTTTGGTCTGACTCACGGGCTCCCAACCGCGTCGTCGCGCTGCCTCCTCATACCAGCGCCGCTCAGCCTTCGCTGCTTCCAATTCCACCTTTGGACGGCGATATTCCCCTGGTTGAGCCCAAGGTCCTCTACCGTCCAAGATCTCCTCCCAAGTCCAGAAGTTCCTGTTGCTCCGTCGAGCATTCCCATACCGCTTGGTCACATTTTGTTGTTGGGTGATTCTGTTAAGGCTGTCGCTTTCCTCATCCTCAGATGAGGTGAGGAGAGAAGGATCTTCAGACCAAAATGCGGAGTCAGGGAAATATGCCATCTTTATTTTTATAACGAAAACCGATGACACGAAAACAAACACTTTCAAAACTTACAAAATAACAAAACGACGTAGAACGAAACCTGAACATAAACTCACATCACTAAACGTAAACTCACGGACAGGAACGTTACATCAAAACACACGAACAGCCAAACAGCTCCGAAAGTGAATAACATCGACAACGACGAAGACATCACAGGAGACAATCACCCACAAACAAACAGTGAGAATGCCCTACCTAAATATGACTCTTAATTAGAGGCAAACGCAAACCACCTGCCTCTAATCAAGAGCCATACCAGGCAAACAAAACCAACATAGAAACAGATAACATAGACTGCCCACCCAAAACACATGCCCTGACCATAAACACATAAAAACAACATAACACAGGTCAGGACTGTTACAGTTGGACACTGTAGACGTTTGTAATTTCCAAACTCAACCAGGGATTCTCTCGGTATATATTTATCTCGATCGCTCTCTCTCCTTCTCTCCCTGTCAGACTAGTCTGTAGTTATCAGATTGTCCTGGAAAAGGGAAAACCATTCAATCAGTGCAAGTTGATAGTGAATCGTTCACACCGGTGTTGTTTTCCTACCCTTCTGAGTTAAACATCTATATTTGAATCTAATCAACGTGTTAGATAGATGGAGAGAACATGTCAGAGAGAGAGAGAGAGAGAGAGAGAGAGATGGAGAGAGAGAGAGAGAGAGATGGAGAGAGGGAGATTGAGAGAGAGGGAGATGGAGAGAGAGAGAGAGATGGAGAGAGAGAGAGAGAGATGGAGAGAGAGGGAGATGGAGAGAGAGAGATGGAGAGAGAGGGAGAGAGAGAGAGAGAGGGTGAAAGAGACAGAGAGAGAAAGAGAGAGAAAGAGACAGAGAGAGAGAGAGGGAGAGAGAGAGAGAGAGAGAGAGAGAGAGAGAGAGAGAAAGAGGGAGATGGAGAGAGGGAGAGAGAGAGCGAGATAGAGCGAGGGAGATGGAGAGAGAGAGATGGAGAGAGAGTGAGAGAGAGAGAGAGAGAGAGAGAGAGAGAGATGGAGAGAGAGAGAGAGAGATGGAGAGAGAGAGAGAGAGATGGAGAGAGAGGGAGATGGAGAGAGAGAGATGGAGAGAGAGAGAGAGAGAGAGAGAGAGAGAGAGAGAGAGAGATGGAGAGAGAGAGAGATGGAGAGAGAGGGAGATGGAGAGAGAGAGATGGAGAGAGAGGGAGAGAGAGAGAGAGAGGGAGAAAGAGACAGAGAGAGAAAGAGACAGAGAGAGAGAGAGGGAGAGAGAGAGAGAAAGAGACAGAAAAATACAGAGAGAGAGAGGGAGAGAGAGAGAGAAAGAGACAGGGAGAGAGAGAGAGAAAATCCAGTCAAGCAAAGATTTGTATCATCCATTATGTATCCAGAAGACAGCTGACGCTTAGACAGTTGGAATTCTAACTACGTTGTCGTTTTTCCTCAGTTTGCGTACTAAATTGCACCGCCTTTTTCCTATGTAGTGCACTACTTTTGACCTGGGCACAATAGGGTTGACCCAAACCTGATTTGTTAAGGGATCTTTCTCATCTCGTCTGTTAAAGATAGACCCCTAGACTGATACTAGAGGTGGAGGTGAGCAGGAGAGAATACCATAATTTTAAACAGGCCCATATAGAGATATTTAGTGACTGTAGAATACTGTATAGTTACCCTAAACAGGCCCGTATTGTGATATTTAGTGACTGTAGTATACTGTATAGTTACCCTAAACGTATAGAGATATTTAGTGACTGTATGATACTATATAGTTACCCTAAACAGGGCTGTATAGTGATAATATGTGACTGTAGAATACTGTATACATTTACATTACATTTAAGTCATTTAGCAGACGCTCTTATCCAGAGCGACTTACAAATTGGTGCATTCACCTGTATAGTTACCCTAAACAGGCCCGTATAGTGATAATATGTGACTGTATGATACTGTATAGTTACCCTAAACAAGCCCGTATAGAGATATTTAGTGACTGTAGAATACTGTATAGTTACCCTAAACAGGCCCATATAGAGATATTTAGTGACTGTAGAATACTGTATAGTTACCCTAAACAGGCCCGTATAGAGATAATATGTGACTGTATGATACTGTATAGTTACACTAAACGTATAGAGATAATATGTGACTGTATGATACTGTATAGTTACCCTAAACAGGCCCGCGTGCTAAGAGTACGGCGTCTGTACGGCGTCTGGTTTAAAGCTGTTGGTAGAAAAGACGCTATCTTTTATGGAATGCTATTTGAGATAGGTTTACTGTTAGTTTACAGGCCTATTTGAGATAGAAGGTTTACTGTTAGTTTACAGACCTATTTGAGATAGGTTTACTGTTAGTTTACAGGCCTATTTGAGATAGAAGGTTTACTGTTAGTTTATAGGCCTATTTGAGATAGAAGGTTTACTGTTAGTTTACAGGCCTATTTGAGATAGAAGGTTTACTGTTAGTTTACAGGCCTATTTGAGATAGAAGGTTTACTGTTAGTTTACAGGCCTATTTGAGATAGAAGGTTTACTGTTAGTTTACAGACCTATTTGAGATAGGTTTACTGTTAGTTTACAGGCCTATTTGAGATAGAAGGTTTACTGTTAGTTTACAGACCTATTTGAGATAGAAGTTTTACTGTTAGTTTACAGGCCTATTTGAGATAGAAGGTTTACTGTTAGTTTACAGGCCTATTTGAGATAGAAGGTTTACTGTTAGTTTACAGGCCTATTTGAGATAGGTTTACCGTTAGTTTACAGGCCTATTTGAGATAGGTTTACCGTTAGTTTACAGGCCTATTTGAGATAGGTTTACTGTTAGTTTACAGGCCTATTTGAGATAGGTTTACCGTTAGTTTACAGGCCTATTTGAGATAGAAGGTTTACTATTAGTTTATAGGCCTATTTGAGATAGAAGGTTTACTGTTAGTTTACAGGCCTATTTGAGATAGAAGGTTTACTGTTAGTTTACAGGCCTATTTGAGATAGAAGGTTTACTGTTAGTTTACAGACCTATTTGAGATAGGTTTACTGTTAGTTTATAGGCCTATTTGAGATAGAAGGTTTACTGTTAGTTTACAGGCCTATTTGAGATAGGTTTACTGTTAGTTTACAGGCCTATTTGAGATAGAAGGTTTACTGTTAGTTTACAGGCTTATTTGAGATAGAAGGTTTACTATTAGCTTATAGGCCTATTTGAGATAGAAGGTTTACTGTTAGTTTACAGGCCTATTTGAGATAGAAGGTTTACTGTTAGTTTACAGGCTTATTTGAGATAGAAGGTTTACTGTTAGTTTACAGGCCTATTTGAGATAGAAGGTTTACTGTTAGTTTACAGGCCTATTTGAGATAGGTTTACTGTTAGTTTACAGGCCTATTTGAGATAGAAGGTTTACTGTTAGTTTACAGGCCTATTTGAGATAGGTTTACTGTTAGTTTACAGGCCTATTTGAGATAGAAGGTTTACTGTTAGTTTACAGGCTTATTTGAGATAGAAGGTTTACTATTAGTTTACAGGCCTATTTGAGATAGAAGGTTTACTGTTAGTTTACAGGCCTATTTGAGATAGAAGGTTTACTGTTAGTTTACAGACCTATTTGAGATAGAAGGTTTACTGTTAGTTTATAGGCCTATTTGAGATAGAAGGTTTACTATTAGTTTACAGGCCTATTTGAGATAGGTTTACTGTTAGTTTACAGGCCTATTTGAGATAGAAGGTTTACTGTTAGTTTACAGGCTTATTTGAGATAGAAGGTTTACTATTAGTTTACAGGCCTATTTGAGATAGAAGGTTTACTGTTAGTTTACAGACCTATTTGAGATAGAAGGTTTACTGTTAGTTTACAGACCTATTTGAGATAGAAGGTTTACTGTTAGTTTATAGGCCTATTTGAGATAGGTTTACTGTTAGTTTACAGGCCTATTTGAGATAGAAGTTTTACTGTTAGTTTACAGGCCTATTTGAGATAGAAGGTTTACTGTTAGTTTATAGGCCTATTTGAGATAGAAGGTTTACTGTTAGTTTACAGGCCTATTTGAGATAGAAGGTTTACTGTTAGTTTACAGACCTATTTGAGATAGGTTTACTGTTAGTTTACAGACCTATTTGAGATAGAAGGTTTACTGTTAGTTTACAGACCTATTTGAGATAGGTTTACTGTTAGTTTACAGACCTATTTGAGATAGAAGGTTTACTGTTAGTTTACAGGCCTATTTGAGATAGAAGGTTTACTGTTAGTTTATAGGCCTATTTGAGATAGAAGGTTTACTGTTAGTTTATAGGCCTATTTGAGATAGAAGGTTTACTGTTAGTTTATAGGCCTATTTGAGATAGAAGGTTTACTGTTAGTTTACAGGCCTATTTGAGAGACCTTGAAACCAAATTCAACCTGAGGTTTTCAGCAGTAAACCGTGGGCCTTAGAGATTTGACAGGGATTTAGTTGTGAACTACTGAATTCAGATCCTTTGACTTTTCCCACATTACGTTACAGCCTTATTCTAAAATGGATTAAATAGTTTTTTCCCCCTCGTCAATCTACAGCCAATACTCCATAATAATAAAGCAAAAACAGTTATTTTTGTATACATTTTTGCTAATTTATAAAATATAATAAAGTGAAAAATCAAATTAACGTAAGTATTGAGACCCTTTACTCGGTACTTTGTTAAAGCACCTTTGGCAGCGATTACAGCCTCAAGTCTTCTTGGGTATGACGCTACAAGTTTGGCACACGTGTATTTGGGGAGTTTCTCCCATTCTTCTCTGCAGATCCTCTCAAACTCTGTCGGGTTGGATGGGAAGCGTCGCTGCACAGCTATTTTCAGGTCTCTCCAGAAATGTACGATCAAGATCAAGTCCGGGCTCTGGCTGTGCCACTCAAGGACATTCAGAGACTTGTCCTGAAGCCACTCCTGCGTTGTCTTGGCTGTGCTTAGGGACGTTGTCCTGTTGGAAGGTGAACCTTTTCCCCAGTCTGAGGTCCTGAGCGCTCTGGAGCAGGTTTGCATCAAGGATCTCTCTGTACTTTGCTCTGTTCATCTTTGCCTTGATCCTTACTAGTCTCCCAGTCCCTGACGCTGCCACCACCATGCTTCACCGTAGGGATGGTGCAAGGTTACCAACAGACGTGACGCTTGGCATTCAGTCCAAAGAGTTTAATCTTGGTTTTTCATCGGATCAGTTTCATTAGGTGCCTTTTGGCAAACTCCAAGCAGGCTGTCATGTGCCTTTTCCTGAGGAGTGGCTTCCGTCTGGCCACTCTAAAATAAAGGCCTCATTGGTGGAGTGCTGCAGAGATGGCGGTCCTTCTGAAAGGTTCTCCCATCTCCACAGAGGAACTCCAGAGCTCTGTCAGAGTGACCATCAGGTTCTTGGTCACCTCCCTGACCAAGGCCCTTCTCCCCCGATTGCTCAGTTCGGCCGGGCAGCCAGCTCTAAGAAGAGTCTTGGTGATTCCAAACTTCTTCCATTTAAGAATGATGGCGGCTACTGTGTTCTTGGGGACCTTCAATGCTGCAAAAAGTTGTTGGTACCCTTCCCCAGATCTGTGCCTCGACACAATCCTGTCTCGGAGCTCTACGGACAATTCCTTCAACCTCATGGCTTGGTTTTTGTTCTGACATGAACTGTCAATTGTTGGACCTTATATAGACAGGTATGTCTTTTCAAATCATGTCCAATCTATTGAATTTACCACGGGTGGACTCCAATCAAGTTGTAGAAACATCTCAAGGTTGACCAATGGGAACAGGATGCACCTGAGCTCAATTGAAAGTCTCATAGCAAAAGGGTCTGAATACTTATGTAAATAAAGTATTTCTGTTTTGTATTTTTTTTATAAATCAAAAATAAATGTCTGAAAACCTGTTTTTGCTTTTGTCATTATGGGGTATTGTGTGTAGATTAATGAGGATTTTTTTTATTTTAATCCATTTTAGATTAAGGCTGTAACGTAACAAAATGTGGAAAATGTCAAAGGGGGTCGGAATACATTCCGAAAGCCACTGTACATACACTATTAAAAGGTTAGGGATATGTCTTCCTGAAACGCAGTACGGCCAGTTAAACAGAACATGGACAAGCCCTATTAGACCAGATCGATGTAGATGGATCTACTAGTCAATCCACTATTACACCATCGCCACTTAGGACCACTTGGGATTTCACCTAGTTTAGGAAGATAGCTAGGCATATTAGTAATAAGTAACAGTAGGACATGTCAACTACTGACTTCGTATGTTGCTGTATAGGAGAGGTCACCCATACGCCTCTTGTTGTATAGGAGAGGTTACCCATAAGCCTGTTCTGTAGGAGAGGTCACCCATATGCCTGTTGTTCTATAGGAGAGGTCACCCATAAGCCTGTTCTATAGGAGAGGTCACCCATACACCTGTTGTTCTGTAGGAGAGGTTACCCAGAAGCCTGTTCTATAGGAGAGGTCACCCATATGCCTGTTGTTCTATAGGAGAGGTCACCCATAAGCCTGTTCTATAGGAGAGGTCACCCATAAGCCTGTTCTATAGGAGAGGTCACCCATACGCATGTTGTTCTATAGGAGATGTCACCCATAAGCCTGTTCTATAGGAGAGGTCACCCATACGCATGTTGTTCTATAGGAGATGTCACCCATAAGCCTGTTCTATAGGAGAGGTCACCCATAATCCTGTTCTATAGGAGAGGTTACCCATAAGCCTGTTCTATAGGAGAGGTCACCCATACACCTGTTGTTCCATAGGAGAGGTCACCCATACGCCTGTTGTTCTATAGGAGAGGTTACCCATAAGTCTGTTCTATAGGAGAGGTCACCCATAATCCTGTTGTTCTATAGGAGAGGTTACCCATAAGTCTGTTCTATAGGAGAGGTCACCCATACGCCTGTTGTTCTATAGGAGAGGTTACCCATAAGTCTGTTCTATAGGAGAGGTCACCCATAAGCCTGTTCTATAGGAGAGGTCACCCATAAGCCTGTTGTTCTATAGGAGAGGTCACCCGTACGCCTGTTGTTCTATAGGAGAGGTCACCCGTACGCCTGTTGTTCTATAGGAGAGGTCACCCGTAAGCCTGTTTGTGTAGTTAATGTTGTCTTGTTGTTGTTGTATAGGAGAGGCCACTCATAAGCCTGACGCAGTGGAGCCGGAGAAACAGACAGACAACACAGTGAAGATAACCGGCGTCATCGCTGGCATCCTCCTCTTTGTCATCATCTTCCTCGGAGTCATCCTCCTCCTGAAGAAAAGGTCAGACATTTAGTAGAAGTCAGACATTTTGTAGAAGTTATATCTTTTGTATAAAGATGTGTTTCTCTAAGTTATGTGTCCTATATATTTAATATATTGCCACTCTATGTTGATGTTATGTCACGTCTACAAACACTGTTACACAGTGAGACAAACCGTAGAAGACAAACATTTACAACATGGGGTACATTTGGACAGCTTGGTCGTTTACAATTGTAATCTGGAAGAAGTATTTATTTATTTATTTATATATTTTACGAGTCTCTTCCACTCGTTTCCCCTGTTTTCTCTCTAAAGCACAGCAGCGTTGTCAGCGCAAAACGTAAATAATGAATTTGATGATGTTGATACGCTACATTACGTCTGTTTACAGCTATGAGAAACAGTTTGCTGTGAAAGATGAATGTCTCCACGGCCCAATCATACAAGACGCACCACCCCGTTCAATGACACTGGGTTGGAGACGGGAGGAAAAGGGAAAATATTTTGGAGGACTATAGAAGGGAAGATTAGAGAATAGGAGATAAGAAGGAAATAATGATGAAAGGCTGAGAGAGAGAAGAGGAAGGAAGGAAGAGAGGGAGGGAATAGAGAGGAGAGAGAGAGGGAATAGAGAGGAGAGAGAGAGACTATAGAGGGGGGTAGAAGAGAGAGAGAGAGTGAATAGAGAGGGGGGTAGAAGAGAGAGAGGGAATAGAGAGGGGGTAGAAGAGAGAGAGGGAATAGGGAGGAGAGAGAGTGAATAGAGAAGGGGGTAGAAGAGAGAGAGGGAATAGAGAGGAGAGAGAGTGAATAGAGAGGGGGGTAGAAGAGAGAGAGAGAACAGAGAGGAGAGAGAGTGACTAGAGAGGGGGTAGAAGAGAGAGGGGGAATAGAGAGGAGAGAGAGTGAATAGAGAGGGGGATAGAAGAGAAAGAGAGAACAGAGAGGAGAGAGAGTGAATAGAGAGGGGCGTAGAAGAGAGAGAGGGAATAGAGAGGAGAGAGAGTGAATAGAGAGGGGGGTAGAAGAGAGAGAGAGGGAATAGAGAGGAGAGAGAGTGAATAGAGAGGGGTAGAAGAGAGAGAGGGAATAGAGAGGAGAGAGAGAGACTAGAGAGGGGGGTGAAAGAGAGAGAGAGAGAGAGTGAATAGAGAGGGGGGTAGAAGAGAAAGAGAGAGAACAGAGAACAGAGAGGAGAAAGAGAGTAAATAGGGAGCCTTCCTATAACCATGTATTGTAGCCTCAGGCTGAGTTTACATTAGCACCTGCCCCTGTTCTCCAGGGAGGGGGGATACAGGGGGGATACAGGGGGGAGGGGTGAGATACAGGCCTATTTTCAATCAAATTATTATTATCTGGTCTTTCCCGCTGTAACTTTAAGTTTGAAGAGTTAGTTAAGGTAATGGAGGTGGGAGTGGTAGATGCCAGTTCCTTGGTAACGGAGGTGGGAGTGGTAGATACCAGTTCCTTGGTAATGGAGGTGGGAGTGGTAGATGCCAGTTCCTTGGTAATGGAGGTAGGAGTGGTAGATACCAGTTCCTTGGTAACGGAGGTGGGAGTGGTAGATACCAGTTCCTTGGTAATGGAGGTGGGAGTGATAGATACCAGTTCCTTGGTAATGGAGGTGGAGGTGGGAGTGGTAGATGCTAGTTCCTTGGTAACGGAGGTGGGAGTGGTAGATGCTAGTTCCTTGGTAATGGAGGTAGGAGTGGTAGATACCAGTTCCTTGGTAACGGAGGTGGGAGTGGTAGATACCAGTTCCTTGGTAATGGAGGTGGGAGTGATAGATACCAGTTCCTTGGTAATGGAGGTAGGAGTGGTAGATGCTAGTTCCTTGGTAATGGAGGTAGGAGTGGTAGATGCTAGTTCCTTGGTAATGGAGGTGGGAGTGGTAGATGCTAGTTCCTTGGTAATGGAGGTGGAGGTGGGAGTGGTAGATGCTAGTTCCTTGGTAATGGAGGTGGGAGTGGTAGATGCTAGTTCCTTGGTAATGGAGGTGGGAGTGGTAGATGCTAGTTCCTTGGTAATGGAGGTGGGAGTGGTAGATGCTAGTTCCTTGGTAATGGAGGTGGAGGTGGGAGTGGTAGATGCTAGTTCCTTGGTAATGGAGGTGGGAGTGGTAGATGCTAGTTCCTTGGTAATGGAGGTGGGAGTGGTAGATGCTAGTTCCTTGGTAATGGAGGTGGAGGTGGGAGTGGTAGATGCTAGTTCCTTGGTAATGGAGGTGGGAGTGGTAGATGCTAGTTCCTTGGTAATGGAGGTGGGAGTGGTAGATGCTAGTTCCTTGGTAATGGAGGTGGGAGTGGTAGATGCTAGTTCCTTGGTAATGGAGGTGGGAGTGGTAGATACCAGTTCCTTGGTAATGGAGGTGGGAGTGGTAGATGCTAGTTCCTTGGTAATGGAGGTGGGAGTGGTAGATGCTAGTACCTTGGTAATGGAGGTGGGAGTGGTAGATACCAGTTCCTTGGTAATGGAGGTAGGAGTGGTAGATGCTAGTTCCTTGGTAATGGAGGTGGGAGTGGTAGATGCTAGTTCCTTGGTAATGGAGGTGGGAGTGGTAGATGCTAGTTCCTTGGTAATGGAGGTGGGAGTGGTAGATGCTAGTTCCTTGGTAATGGAGGTGGGAGTGGTAGATACCAGTTCCTTGGTAATGGAGGTAGGAGTGGTAGATACCAGTTCCTTGGTAATGGAGGTAGGAGTGGTAGATACTAGTTCCTTGGTAATGGAGGTGGGAGTGGTAGATGCTAGTTCCTTGGTAATGGAGGTGGGAGTGGTAGATGCTAGTTCCTTGGTAATGGAGGTGGGAGTGGTAGATGCTAGTTCCTTGGTAATGGAGGTGGGAGTGGTAGATGCTAGTTCCTTGGTAATGGAGGTGGGAGTGGTAGATGCTAGTTCCTTGGTAACGGAGGTGGGAGAGGTAGATACCAGTTCCTTGGTAATGGAGGTAGGAGTGGTAGATGCTAGTTCCTTGGTAATGGAGGTGGGAGTGGTAGATGCCAGTTCCTTGGTAATGGAGGTAGGAGTGGTAGATACCAGTTCCTTGGTAACGGAGGTGGGAGTGGTAGATACCAGTTCCTTGGTAATGGAGGTGGGAGTGATAGATACCAGTTCCTTGGTAATGGAGGTGGAGGTGGGAGTGGTAGATGCTAGTTCCTTGGTAACGGAGGTGGGAGTGGTAGATGCTAGTTCCTTGGTAATGGAGGTAGGAGTGGTAGATACCAGTTCCTTGGTAACGGAGGTGGGAGTGGTAGATACCAGTTCCTTGGTAATGGAGGTGGGAGTGATAGATACCAGTTCCTTGGTAATGGAGGTAGGAGTGGTAGATGCTAGTTCCTTGGTAATGGAGGTAGGAGTGGTAGATGCTAGTTCCTTGGTAACGGAGGTGGGAGTGGTAGATGCCAGTTCCTTGGTAATGGAGGTAGGAGTGGTAGATACCAGTTCCTTGGTAATGGAGGTGGAGGTGGGAGTGATAGATACCAGTTCCTTGGTAACGGAGGTGGGAGTGGTATATGCTAGTTCCTTGGTAACGGAGGTGGAGGTGGGAGTGGTAGATACTAGTTCCTTGGTAACGGAGGTGGGAGTGGTAGATACTAGTTCCTTGGTAACGGAGGTGGGAGTGGTAGATACCAGTTCCTTGGTAACGGAGGTGGGAGTGGTATATGCTAGTTCCTTGGTAACGGAGGTGGAGGTGGGAGTGGTAGATACTAGTTCCTTGGTAACGGAGGTGGGAGTGGTAGATGCTAGTTCCTTGGTAATGGAGGTGGAGGTGGGAGTGGTAGATACTAGTTCCTTGGTAATGGAGGTGGGAGTGGTAGATGCTAGTTCCTTGGTAATGGAGGTGGGAGTGGTAGATACTAGTTCCTTGGTAACGGAGGTGGGAGTGGTAGATGCTAGTTCCTTGGTAATGGAGGTGGGAGTGGTAGATGCTAGTTCCTTGGTAACGGAGGTGGGAGTGGTAGATGCCAGTTCCTTGGTAATGGAGGTAGGAGTGGTAGATGCTAGTACCTTGGTAATGGAGGTGGGAGTGGTAGATGCTAGTTCCTTGGTAATGGAGGTGGGAGTGGTAGATGCTAGTTCCTTGGTAATGGAGGTGGGAGTGGTAGATGCTAGTTCCTTGGTAATGGAGGTAGGAGTGGTAGATACCAGTTCCTTGGTAATGGAGGTGGGAGTGGTAGATACTAGTTCCTTGGTAACGGAGGTGGGAGTGGTAGATGCCAGTTCCTTGGTAATGGAGGTAGGAGTGGTAGATACCAGTTCCTTGGTAACGGAGGTGGGAGTGGTAGATACTAGTTCCTTGGTAACGGAGGTGGGAGTGGTAGATGCTAGTTCCTTGGTAATGGAGGTGGGAGTGGTAGATGCTAGTTCCTTGGTAACGGAGGTGGGAGTGGTAGATGCC
Organism: Salvelinus fontinalis; assembly: GCF_029448725.1. Lineage (NCBI taxonomy): Eukaryota > Metazoa > Chordata > Actinopteri > Salmoniformes > Salmonidae > Salvelinus > Salvelinus fontinalis. The sequence continues at coordinate 8,734,987 of NC_074681.1, read as the reverse complement.
AGTTCCTTGGTAATGGAGGTGGAGGTGGGAGTGGTAGATACCAGTTCCTTGGTAACGGAGGTGGGAGTGGTAGATGCTAGTTCCTTGGTAACGGAGGTAGGAGTGGTAGATGCTAGTTCCTTGGTAATGGAGGTGGGAGTGGTAGATACCAGTTCCTTGGTAACGGAGGTGGGAGTGGTAGATACCAGTTCCTTGGTAATGGAGGTGGAGGTGGGAGTGGTAGATGCTAGTTCCTTGGTAACGGAGGTAGGAGTGGTAGATGCTAGTTCCTTGGTAATGGAGGTGGGAGTGGTAGATACCAGTTCCTTGGTAACGGAGGTGGGAGTGGTAGATACCAGTTCCTTGGTAATGGAGGTGGAGGTGGGAGTGGTAGATGCTAGTTCCTTGGTAATGGAGGTGGGAGAGGTAGATGCTAGTTCCTTGGTAATGGAGGTAGGAGTGGTAGATGCTAGTTCCTTGGTAATGGAGGTGGGAGTGGTAGATGCTAGTTCCTTGGTAATGGAGGTGGGAGTGGTAGATGCTAGTTCCTTGGTAACGGAGGTGGGAGTGGTAGATGCCAGTTCCTTGGTAATGGAGGTGGAGGTGGGAGTGGTAGATACCAGTTCCTTGGTAACGGAGGTGGGAGTGGTAGATGCTAGTTCCTTGGTAATGGAGGTGGGAGTGGTAGATGCTAGTTCCTTGGTAATGGAGGTGGGAGTGGTAGATGCTAGTTCCTTGGTAATGGAGGTGGGAGTGGTAGATGCTAGTTCCTTGGTAATGGAGGTGGGAGTGGTAGATACCAGTTCCTTGGTAATGGAGGTAGGAGTGGTAGATGCTAGTTCCTTGGTAATGGAGGTGGGAGTGGTAGATGCTAGTTCCTTGGTAATGGAGGTAGGAGTGGTAGATGCTAGTTCCTTGGTAATGGAGGTAGGAGTGGTAGATGCTAGTTCCTTGGTAATGGAGGTGGGAGTGGTAGATGCTAGTTCCTTGGTAACGGAGGTGGGAGTGGTAGATGCTAGTTCCTTGGTAACGGAGGTAGGAGTGGAAGATGCTAGTTCCTTGGTAATGGAGGTGGGAGTGGTAGATGCTAGTTCCTTGGTAATGGAGGTAGGAGTGGTAGATGCTAGTTCCTTGGTAATGGAGGTAGGAGTGGTAGATGCTAGTTCCTTGGTAATGGAGGTAGGAGTGGTAGATGCTAGTTCCTTGGTAACGGAGGTGGGAGTGGTAGATGCCAGTTCCTTGGTAATGGAGGTGGAGGTGGGAGTGGTAGATACCAGTTCCTTGGTAACGGAGGTGGGAGTGGTAGATGCTAGTTCCTTGGTAATGGAGGTGGGAGTGGTAGATGCTAGTTCCTTGGTAATGGAGGTGGGAGTGGTAGATGCTAGTTCCTTGGTAATGGAGGTGGGAGTGGTAGATACTAGTTCCTTGGTAATGGAGGTGGGAGTGGTAGATGCTAGTTCCTTGGTAATGGAGGTGGGAGTGGTAGATGCTAGTTCCTTGGTAACGGAGGTGGGAGTGGTAGATACCAGTTCCTTGGTAATGGAGGTAGGAGTGGTAGATGCTAGTTCCTTGGTAATGGAGGTAGGAGTGATAGATACCAGTTCCTTGGTAATGGAGGTGGGAGTGGTAGATGCTAGTTCCTTGGTAATGGAGGTGGGAGTGGTAGATACCAGTTCCTTGGTAATGGAGGTAGGAGTGATAGATACCAGTTCCTTGGTAATGGAGGTAGGAGTGGTAGATACCAGTTCCTTGGTAATGGAGGTAGGAGTGGTAGATGCTAGTTCCTTGGTAATGGAGGTGGGAGTGGTAGATGCTAGTTCCTTGGTAACGGAGGTGGGAGTGGTAGATACCAGTTCCTTGGTAACGGAGATGGAGGTGGGAGTGGTAGATACCAGTTCCTTGGTAACGGAGGTGGGAGTGGTATATGCTAGTTCCTTGGTAACGGAGGTGGAGGTGGGAGTGGTAGATGCTAGTTCCTTGGTAATGGAGGTGGAGGTAGGAGTGGTAGATGCCAGTTCCTTGGTAACGGAGGTGGGAGTGGTAGATACCAGTTCGTTGGTAACGGAGGTGGGAGTGGTAGATGCTAGTTCTTTGGTAATGGAGGTAGGAGTGGTAGATGCTAGTTCCTTGGTAATGGAGGTGGGAGTGGTAGATGCTAGTTCCTTGGTAATGGAGGTGGGAGTGGTAGATGCTAGTTCCTTGGTAATGGAGGTAGGAGTGGTAGATGCTAGTTCCTTGGTAATGGAGGTAGGAGTGGTAGATGCTAGTTCCTTGGTAATGGAGGTGGGAGTGGTAGATGCTAGTACCTTGGTAATGGAGGTAGGAGTGGAAGATGCTAGTTCCTTGGTAATGGAGGTGGGAGTGGTAGATGCTAGTTCCTTGGTAATGGAGGTGGGAGTGGTAGATGCTAGTTCCTTGGTAATGGAGGTGGGAGTGGTAGATGCTAGTTCCTTGGTAATGGAGGTGGGAGTGGTAGATGCTAGTTCCTTGGTAATGGAGGTAGGAGTGGTAGATGCTAGTTCCTTGGTAATGGAGGTGGGAGTGGTAGATGCTAGTTTCTTGGTAACGGAGGTGGGAGAGGTAGATGCTAGTTCCTTGGTAACGGAGGTGGGAGTGGTAGATGCTAGTTCCTTGGTAATGGAGGTAGGAGTGATAGATACCAGTTCCTTGGTAATGGAGGTAGGAGTGGTAGATACCAGTTCCTTGGTAATGGAGGTAGGAGTGGTAGATGCTAGTTCCTTGGTAATGGAGGTAGGAGTGGTAGATGCTAGTTCCTTGGTAATGGAGGTGGAGGTGGTAGATGCTAGTTCCTTGGTAATGGAGGTAGGAGTGGTAGATACCAGTTCCTTGGTAATGGAGGTGGGAGTGATAGATACCAGTTCCTTGGTAATGGAGGTAGGAGTGGTAGATGCTAGTTCCTTGGTAATGGAGCCTGTTTAAACTGACATTTTTCGAGACCTATACTCAGTTTTTACCAGTAATGTACCATTTGACGTTTTGTACAGTGTGATATTCCGTATGGCGTGTGCAAACAAACAGTCATGCTATTTAATTGAATTATTTTCGGTGTGACCTAATCAAATGAGACAGGAAGTGGGAGATTATTTAATTGGATCCATTTGATTTCATTTGCATTAATTATGTTCGATTTACAGCCGTGTTAAGACATTCTAAGTTCTGATTTGGAACTAACTCTTGGAGGTCAAATCCATAGAATCAGGTATTAATCTTAATGTCTCTGTCTTCATACATTTATGTGACATATGTCTGTCGGAGCAGGTGTAATGGAGACCTGGCTTTGTGTATACATTAACTAGCTCTTACAACATGACCTGTACATGAACTATATTCTGAATGTGGATGTAGGTGATTATGTACGAAGAGGCAGCATATGCACAAATATATGACATATGTTAGTTTTTTAACACGTCTTAGACAGAACCGGTTGTGTATACATCAGCTAACCGGTTGTGTATACATCAGCTAACCGGTTGTGTATACATCAGCTAACCGGTTGTGTATACATCAGCTAACCGGTTGTGTATACATCAGCTAACCGGTTGTGTATACATCAGCTAACCGGTTGTGTATACATCAGCTAACCGGTTGTGTGTACATCAGCTAACCGGTTGTGTGTACATCAGCTAACCGGTTGTGTATACATCAGCTAACCGGTTGTGTATACATCAGCTAACCGGTTGTGTATACATCAGCTAACCGGTTGTGTATACATCAGCTAACCGGTTGTGTATACATCAGCCAACCGGTTGTGTATACATCAGCTAACCGGTTGTGTATACATCAGCTAACCGGTTGTGTATACATCAGCTAACCGGTTGTGTATACATCAGCTAACCGGTTGTGTATACATCAGCTAACCGGTTGTGTATACATCAGCTAACCGGTTGTGTATACATCAGCTAACCGGTTGTGTATACATCAGCTAACCGGTTGTGTATACATCAGCTAACCGGTTGTGTATACATCAGCTAACCGGTTGTGTATACATCAGCTAACCGGTTGTGTGTACATCAGCTAACCGGTTGTGTATACATCAGCTAACCGGTTGTGTGTACATCAGCTAACCGGTTGTGTATACATCAGCTAACCGGTTGTGTATACATCAGCTAACCGGTTGTGTATACATCAGCTAACCGGTTGTGTATACATCAGCTAACCGGTTGTGTATACATCAGCTAACCGGTTGTGTGTACATCAGCTAACCGGTTGTGTATACATCAGCTAACCGGTTGTGATTTCTCAACATGACCTGTACTCCAACTGTATATAATAACAACTTAGCTTCCAAAATGAGAATGAATCTGTAGAAAAGAATCGGCACACATTACACGCCACATAACTCCAAGCTATAACCTTGCTCTGCACGTTCGCTAGTCTGCCTTTCATGTATGCCTGCATGCCTGCCAGCCACCATATGGTTTTTGTCCATTTTATCTATTTTTTCAAACATTAATGTATTTTTACTTTTTCTTTCCTTCATTCCATATTTCCCCCCCCCCTCCCCTCCCCGTTCCTCCGTCCTCCTCTGCTTATATCCTACCACCACCTCACCTAACCACGTACCACCTCACCTACCACGTACCACCTCACCTACCACGTACCACTGGGCAGAAGAACCTACCACTCCTACACTTACTACCTGTAAGTAAAACATTTTAACGTAACATTCTTAGTGCTTTTGCTTTTCTGTCGTCCATACTACATCATTGAGACTGGAACCATGTCATTCATCTCGCCCGCAGACCTGAGTCAAATACACATTGCCAAATATATTTCAGCTACATTTTCGTTTTCATTTCCCCTGTAAGGATAGAATCAATGCAAGTGTCAACAAAGCACCTTGTTATTTACATGAGATGAACCGTAGCCGTAGTTGTAGCCGTTGCCGTAGCCGTATCCGTAGCCGTAGCCGTAGCCGTATCCGTAGCCGTAGCCGTAGCCGTAGCCGTAGCCGTAGCCGTTGCCGTAGCCGTAGCCGTAGCCGTTGCCGTAGCCGTATCCGTTGCCGTAGCCGTAGCCGTAGCCGTTGCCGTAGCCGTAGCCGTATCCGTAGCCGTTGCCGTAGCCGTTGCCGTAGCCGTAGCCGTAGCCGTATCCGTAGCCGTTGCCGTAGCCGTAGCCGTAGCCGTTGCCGTAGCCGTTGCCGTAGCCGTAGCCGTTGCCGTAGCCGTAGCCGTATCCGTAGCCGTTGCCGTTGCCGTAGCCGTAGCCGTTGCCGTTGTCGTTCTGCTTGTTATAGGCCCCCTTTTTTACTTTCAACGTTATGATCAAATTCATGTCACACTATGTGACATTTGCGTATAAATGATTTAAGTAATTAAATAAGAGCAGTAAAAGCAGTAAAAAATAACAATATACACTGCTCAAAAAAATTAAGGGAACACTAAAATAACACATCCTAGATCTGAATGAATGAAATATTCTTATTAAATACTTTTTTCTTTACATAGTTGAATGTGCTGACAACAAAATCACACAAAAATGATCAATGGAAATCAAATGTATCAACCCATGGAGGTCTGGATTTGGAGTCACACTCAAAATTAAAGTGGAAAACCACACTACAGGCTGATCCAACTTTGATGTAATGTCCTTGAAACAAGTCAAAATGAGGCTCAGTAGTGTGTGTGGCCTCCACGTGCCTGTATGACCTCCCTACAACGCCTGGGCATGCTCCTGATAAGGTGGTGGATGGTCTCCTGAGGAATCTCCTCCCAGACCTGGACTAAAGCACATGAGGTCTAGCATTGTCTTGCATTAGGAGGAACCCAGGGCCAACCGCACCAGTATATGGTCTCACAAGAGATCTGAGGATCTCATCTCGGTACCTATTGGCAGTCAGGCTACATCTGGCGAGCACATGGAGGGCTGTGCGGCCCCCCAAAAGAAATGCCACCCCACGCCATGACTGACCCACCTCCAAACCGGTCATGCTGGAGGATGTTGCAGGCAGCAGAACGTTCTCCACGGCGTCTCCAGACTCTGTCACGTCTGTCACGTGCTCAGTGTGAACCTGCTTTCCTCCTTGCACAAAGGCGGAGGTAGCGGTCATGCTGCTGGGTTGTTGCCCTCCTACGGCCTCCTACATGTCTCCTGATGTACTGGCCTGTCTCCTGGTAGCGCCTCCATGCTCTGGACACTACGCTGACAGACACAGCAAACCTTCTTGCCACAGCTCGCATTGATGTGCCATCCTGGATGAGCTGCACTACTTGAGCCACTTGTGTGGATTGTAGATTCCGTCTCATGCTACCACTAGAGTGAAAGCACCGCCAGCATTCAAAAGTGACCAAAACATCAGCAAGGAAGCATAGGAACTGAGAAGTGGTCTGTGGTCACCACCTGCAGAACCACTCCTTTATTGGGGGTGTCTTGCTAATTGCCTATAATTTCCACCTGTTGTCTATTCCATTTGCACAACAGCATGTGAAATTTATTGTCAATCAGTGTTTCTTCCTAAGTGGACAGTGTGATTTCACAGAAGTGTGATTGACTTGGAGTTACAGTGTGTTGTTTAAGTGTTCCCTTTATATTTTTGAGCAGTGTATATACAGGGTATTACGGTACAGAGTCAATGTGGAGACTATATACAGGGTATTACGGTACAGAGTCAAGGTTGAGACTATATACAGGGTATTACGGTACAGAGTCAATGTTGAGACTATATACAGGGTATTACGGTACAGAGTCAATGTGGAGGCTATATACAGGGTATTACGGTACAGAGTCAATGTGGAGGCTATATACAGGGGGTACCGGTACAGAGTCAATGTGGAGGCTATATACAGGGGGTACCGGTACAGAGTCAGTGTGGAGGCTATATACAGGGGGCACCGGTACAGAGTCAATGTGGAGGCTATATACAGGGGGTACCGGTACAGAGTCAATGTGGAGGCTATATACAGGGGGTACTGGTACAGAGTCAATGTGGAGGCTATATACAGGGGGGTACCGGTACAGAGTCAATGTGGAGGCTATATACAGGGGGTACCGGTACAGAGTCAATGTGGAGGCTATATACAGGGGGTACCAGTACAGAGTCAATGTGGAGGCTATATACAGGGGGTACTGGTACAGAGTCAATGTGGAGGCGATATACAGGGGGTACCGGTACAGAGTCAATGTGGAGGCTATATACAGGGGGTACCGGTACAGAGTCAATGTGGAGGCGATATACAGGGGGTACCGGTACAGAGTCAATGTGGAGGCTATATACAGGGGGTACCGGTACAGAGTCAATGTGGAGGCTATATACAGGGGGTACCGGTACAGAGTCAATGTGGAGGCTATATACAGGGGGTACCGGTACAGAGTCAATGTGCGGGGGCACTGGTTAGTTGAGGTAATATGTACATGTAGGTAGAGTTATCGAAGTGAATATGCATAGATGACAACAGAGAGTGGCAGTGGTGTGTGGAGGGGGGGGGGGGGAAATGTGAATATTCTGGGTAGCCATTTGACTAGATGTTCAGAAGTCTTTTGGCTTGGGGGTAGAAGCTGTTTAAAAACCTCTTGGACCTAGATTTGGCGCTCCGGTACCTCTTGCCTGTCTCCTTTCAAACTGCTGCACGGCACCTGCAGACAGACATTAGTCAGACATGCTTTCTCCATACAGGGAAACTACATGCATATGTAATATATTATTAGTACGATATATTTTATATTTTGAAACAATGCAGAACTAGAATCTCTGTCGTTTTGACCTCCCAGCAGTTTGTTGTTTATCAAATGATTAACCTGCATTGATGATCATTTGGCTTCAGAATATGTTTGTGTGGAGACAATCAATATAGTTTATGAATTTCCATTTGGCTTCTAATGTTTTTCTTTGTTTTGGCTTGTCAAAGTCAGATGTTGAAATGCCTGTCTTGACAGGGGACCTTTTCTAATCTACTGCTAGTAGTTCATACGTATTGTTACGGTGGGTACATTCCTGGCTAAAAATACCAGCAACTAAAGCAACCAACAATGCTGTCCTATGTATTGCATAGAGAATTAGGAATGATCTGATATAATCCTCTGTCTGGCATCAAACAGCATGTGAACCTGTCCTCTCCTCTTCTCCTCTTCCGTAGCCCTGCCCAGTTCTATTCCTTCACACTGCTCCTTATCTCTCCCTCCCTCCCTCCCTCCCTCCCTCCCTCCCTCCCACCATCCCTCCCTCCCTCCCACCATCCCTCCCTCCATCCCTCCCTCCATCCCTCCCTCCCTCCCACCATCCCTCCCTCCCTCCCACCATCCCTCCCTCCCTCCCACCATCCCTCCCTCTCTCCCTCCCTCCCCCCCACCCTCCCTCCATCCCTCCCTCCCACCATCCCTCCCTCCCTCCCTCATCCCTCCCTCCCTCCCTCCACCCCCCCCCCTCCCTCCCTCCATCCCTCCCTCCCTCCCTCTCTCCCTCCCTCCCTCCCTCCCTCTCTCTCTCTCTCCCTCCATCCCTCATCCCTCCCTCCCTCCCTCCATCCCCCCCCTCCCTCCCTCCTTCCATCCCTCCCTCCCACAATCCCTCCCTCCCTCCCTCCCTCCCTCCCTCCCTCCCTCCATCCCTCCCTCCCTCCCTCCATCCCCCCCCTCCCACCCTCCCTCCATCCCTCCCTCCCACCATCCCTCCCTCCCTCCCTCATCCCTCCCTCCCTCCCTCCACCCCCCCCCTCCCTCCCTCCATCCCTCCCTCCCTCCCTCTCTCCCTCCCTCCCTCCCTCCCTCTCTCTCTCTCTCCCTCCATCCCTCATCCCTCCCTCCCTCCCTCCATCCCTCCCTCCCTCCCACCATCCCTCCCTCTCTCCCTCCCTCCCTCCCACCCTCCCTCCATCCCTCCCTCCCACCATCCCTCCCTCCCTCCCTCATCCCTCCCTCCCTCCCTCCACCCCCCCCCCTCCCTCCCTCCATCCCTC
>NC_074681.1:8721093-8723593 GCF_029448725.1 Salvelinus fontinalis | reverse complement strand
ACGGTGAAGCATGGTGGTGGCGGCGTCAGGGACTGGGAGACTAGTAAGGATCAAGGCAAAGATGAACAGAGCAAAGTACAGAGAGATCCTTGATGCAATCCTGCTCCAGAGTGCTCAGGACCTCAGACTGGGGCAAAGGTTCACTTTCCAACAAAACAATGACCCTAAGCACACAGCCAACACGGGAGTGACAGGAAGGACTCAGACCATGAGAAACAAGATTCTCTGGTCTGATGAAACCAAGATTGAACTCTTTGGCCTGAATGCCAAGTGACATGTCTGGAGGAAGCCTGGCACCATCCCTACGGTGAAGCATGGTAGTGGCAGCATCAGTCTGTGGGGAAGTTTTTCAGCCTCAGGGACTGGGAGACTAGTCAGGATCGAAGGAAAGATGAACGGAGCAAAGTACAGAGAGATCCTTGATGAAAACCTGCTCCAGAGCGCTCAGGACCTCAGACTGGGGCGAAGGTTCACCTTCCAACAGGACAACGACCCTAAGCACACAGCCAAGACAACGCAGGAGTGGCTTCGGGACAAGTCTCTGAATGTCCTTAAGTGGTCCAGCCAGAGCCCGGACTTGAACCCCATGTAACGTCTCTGGAGAGACCTGAAAATAGCTGTGCAGCAACGCTCCCCATCCAACCTGACAGAGCTTGAGAGGATCTACAGAGAAGAATGGGAGAAACTCCCTAAATACAGGTGTTCCGAGCTTGTAGCGTCATACACAAGAATACTTCACTCTGTAACCTCTGCCAGAGGTGCTTCAACAAAGTACTGATTAAAGAGTCTGAATACTTATTTAAATGTGAAATCTCTTTTTTTTATGGGGTATTGTTTATAGATTGATGAGGGAAAAAATCTATTTGATACAATTTTGAATATGGCTGTAACATAACAAAATGTGGGATAAGGGGGTCCGGACTTTTTTCACAACTGTCATCAGTTTGGCGCCAAAACCTTTACAACAAATACATATTAACATAGTCAAATAATATGTGTGTAAAAAAAAGAAGTTATTTCATGCTGAAGCCCTCGTATTAAACACCAATGGTATTCCCTCATTTTATGGTTTTATGTTTTACAGCTTTGACGTTATTTTTTTGTATTTTTAAATAATTTTAACATAATTTCATATATGTTACATCTGATAAGGCTACACAGAGGGACAGAGATAATATAGAGGTCTGTGATAATCTGAAGGCCCCAAAAGAGCTACTAGATGTCTTGTGATAGATTACATAAAATCCATGAAAGGAACCAAAATGTTTGTAGTTTACTGGTAAACATTGAAAGTTTCCAATAATATACCCTCTCTCTGCAACCCTAGTCAACAGTATCATGAAAATTAAACACTCAACAAAAGTGATTTAGCTTCCTATCAATTATAAACATAGGTCAAGTAAATGTGTCGTTTAGTTTTCAATTGTCAATACAGGAAGTGCTTACTAACCATTTTCAATATAGAAGGTTGAATGACACGACCAAGTTCAAATAAAGGTAGAAAATACTGGTGTCAAGCACCACCGGTCTGTTAACGACCAGATAAAGCATTGTACATAGCTACAGTAGGTACATGAATTATAATGAAAATAAAAAGCTCAACGGAAGCTATTTATCTAACTGTATATATAATAATATATATATATGTTTTAGTCATTTAGCAGATACTCTTATCCAGAGCGATTTACAGGGGAAATTAGGATTAAGTACCTTGCTCAAGGACACATTGACAGATTTTTTACCTAGTCTGTTCTGGGATACGAACCTATAACCTTTTGGTTGTTGGCCCAACGCTCTTAAACGCTAGGCTACTAGTTGGAACTATAATACACCGCCCTTATCAGCCTGATGTTATGGTATAAACTACAGTAACACCACCCTTATCAGCCTGCTGTTATAGTAGAACTACAGTAACACCACCCTTATCAGCCTGCTGTTATAGTAGAACTACAGTAACACCACCCTTATCAGCCTGCTGTTATAGTAGAACTACAGTAACACCACCCTTATCAGCCTGCTGTTATAGTAGAACTACAGTAACACCACCCTTATCAGCCTGCTGTTATAGTAGAACTACAGTAACACCACCCTTATCAGCCTGCTGTTATGGTTTAAACTACAGTAACACCACCCTTATCAGCCTGCTGTTATAGTAGAACTACAGTAACACCACCCTTATCAGCCTGCTGTTATAGTAGAACTACAGTAACACCACCCTTATCAGCCTGCTGTTATAGTAGAACTACAGTAACACCACCCTTATCAGCCTGCTGTTATAGTAGAACTACAGTAACACCACCCTTATCAGCCTGCTGTTATAGTAGAACTACAGTAACACCACCCTTATCAGCCTGCTGTTATGGTTTAAACTACAGTAACACCACCCTTATCAGCCTGCTGTTATAGTAGAACTACAGTAACACCGCCCTTATCAGCCTGCTGTTATAGTAGAACTACAGTAACACCACCCTTATCAGCCTGCTGTTATAGTAGAACTACA
>NC_074681.1:8676093-8716093 GCF_029448725.1 Salvelinus fontinalis | reverse complement strand
TTTGACCAGGGCCCATGTGAATGAACAGTGTGCCATTTGGACTGAAACCCTTTGTCTCATATTTTTATATCAGAAGAGGGCCAGAGACAAGGTTGATCCATGCCTCTGGCTGCTATTATAGCATTTGACATTGCAGAGAAGAACATTTAGGAACGTCCATTTGAGGATTGAAAACTGTATCAATATTCTCTTGCTTCAGGGGGTCCAGTAAATTGAGTTTCCTTCTTATCTGCTGTTGTAATGGTTTCTTCAAGAGACAGAAGACATGGTACTACAGAACCACAAGGTTCCAATGGCTTCATTCATACGTGGCCCTCAAACATGTTCTCTACAGAACCACGAAGGTTCCAAATGCCTTCATTCATACGTGGCCCTGAAACATGTTCTCTACAGAACCACGAAGGCTCCAAATGGCTTCATTCATACGTGGCCCTCAAACATGTTCTATAGAGAACCACGAAGGCTCCAAATGGCTTCATTCATACGTGGCCCTCAAACATGTTCTATAGAGAACCACGAAGGCTCCAAATGGCTTCCTTCATACGTGGCCCTCAAAAATGTTCTCTACCACAAAGCACTCTTATTTTTTTTTTAGAATGTACACACTTATTTGTAGGTGAACAGGGAAGCTCAATTGCTTAGTCTTATAAAGCTCATTTGTAGGTGATCGGTTGCTTAGTTTGATAAAGGTCCATTACAGGGCCGTACATGGTGTGCTGCTATGCACCTCTCTGTGTGTTCCCTGAAGACTGATAGTTATGTCCTTCTCTTCTCATTTGTAAGAGGAGGAAAAGCTATGATAGATGGCTTTATAATAGCGAGCGTAGAATGAGCTTAGACGATGTGTGTTTACGGGGAGAGTGTGTGTGCGAGTCTGTTGATGAATGTGAGTTTTCAGCATTTATCAAATTCTCTGAGTGTAATTGTAGGTAAATAGCTAGCCTTGGACTAGACCAGGGGGTTATGGTGCACTACAAGACAAGTAGTGCACTAAATATGGAATAGGGTTCCATAGGGTTCTGGTCTAAAGTAGTGCACTATATAGGGAATAGGGTGCCATTTGGAACACATACCCAGACTAGGGCAGTCGAACATTTAGCTCCTCGTTCTGCAGATTAAAGACGGAGAGAGAGAGCGAAAGAAAAGAAAGCTGATGATGTCACCAATTTGTCAGTCAGCTTCCAGGATCGGTAGCAGCACTTCAACTATTAGCCTCGGCGTCGTCTTGCATCAGGCGTTCTAAGCTAAATGTTTCCAGGCAGAGGCGGTCTGTCGGGGGCCTGGTGTAGGGCTGGTAGAGGCTTGGTGGGGGCCTGGTAGAGTCCTGGTGGGGGCCTGGTGTGGACCTGGAAGAGGCCTGGTGAGGACCTGGTTGGGGCCTTGTAGGGGCCTGGTGGGGACCTGGTGGGGGCCTTGTGGGGACCTGGTGGGGACCTGGTGGGGGCCTGGTGGGGGCCTGGTGGGGACCTGGTGGGGGCCTGGTGGGGACCTGGTGGGGACCTGGTGGGAGCCTGGTGGGGGCCTGGTGGGGACCTGGAAGAGGCCTGGTGAGGACCTGGTTGGGGCCTTGTATGGGCCTGGTGGGAGCCTGGTGGGGGCTTGGTGGGGGCCTGGTGGTGACCTGGTGGGGGCCTGGTGGGGACCTGGTGGATACCTGGTGGGGGCCTGGTGGGGACCTGGTGGGGGCCTGGTGGGGACCTGGTGGGGACCTGGTGGGAGCCTGGTGGGGGCCTGGTGGGGACCTGGTGGGGACCTGGTGGGAGCCTAGTGGGGGCCTGGTGGGGACCTGGTGGGGACCAGGTGGGAGCCTAGTGGGGGCCTGGTGGGGACCTGGTGGGAGCCTAGTGGGGGCCTGGTGGGGACCTGGTGGGGACCTGGTGGGGGCCTGGTGGGGACCTGGTGGGGGCCTGGTGGGGACCTGGTGGGAGCCTGGTGGGGGCCTGGTGGGGACCTGGTGGGGACCTGGTGGGAGCCTGGTGGGGACCTGGTGGGGGCCTGGTGGGGGCCTGGTGGGGGCCTGGTGGGGGCCTGGTGGGGACCTGGTGGGAGCCTGGTGGGGACCTGGTGGGAGCCTGGTAGGGACCTGGTGGGAGCCTGGTGGGGGCTTGGTGGGGGCCTGGTGGGGACCTGGTGGGGACCTGGTGGGGACCTGGTGGGAGCCTGGTGGGAGCCTGGTGGGGGCCTGGTGGGGACCTGGTGGGAGCCTGGTGGGGGCTTGGTGGGGACCTGGTGGGGGCCTGGTGGGGGCCTGGTGGGGACCTGGTGGGAGCCTAGTGGGGGCCTGGTGGGGGCCTGTTGGGGAATCTGGTGGGGGTGTGGTGGGGACCTGGTGGGAGCCTGGTGGGGACCTGGTGGGAACCTGGTGGGGACCTGGTGGGATTCTGGTGGGGACCTGGTGGGGGCCTGGTGGGAACCTGGTGGGGACCTGGTGGGATTCTGTTGGGGAATCTGGTGGGGGCCTGGTGGGGACCTGGTGGGAGTCTGGTGGGGACCTGGTGGGGGCCTGGTGGGGACCTGGTGGGAGCCTAGTGGGGGCCTGGTGGGGACCTGGTGGGAGCCTAGTGGGGGCCTGGTGGGGACCTGGTGGGAGCCTAGTGGGGACCTGGTGGGAGCCTAGTGGGGGCCTGGTGGGGGCCTGTTGGGGAATCTGGTGGGGGTCTGGTGGGGACCTGGTGGGAGTCTGGTGGGGACCTGGTGGGGGCCTGGTGGGGACCTGGTGGGAGCCTAGTGGGGACCTGGTGGGGGCCTGGTGGGGGTCTGGTGGGGACCTGGTGGGAGTCTGGTGGGGACCTGGTGGGGGCCTGGTGGGGACCTGGTGGGAGCCTAGTGGGGGCTTGGTGGGGGCATATAGCTAAATTGAATAAACAGAGCAGAGATCTAAAACAACGCAGCAGGAGAGTCATCAGCCGAACAATGTGTCTGAGAGACAGGCTTCTAACTCCCAAATGGCACCCTATTCCCTGCATAGTGCACTACAGGGCCCTGGTCAAAATTAGTGCACTAAATAGGGAATAGCATTCCGTTTGGGATCCAGCCCCTTAGTAAAAAAGGTCATACTAAGACAGCCGCTGACAAAGTGTTTCGGAACAGTTGGAAGACAGAGATAGTTAATTATTACACAGATTTCCCCCTCCGAGTCAGTAGCTATAGCAGTACATTGTAATGTATGTTCACTACCAAGCTGTTTTCAATTAGTTTCTGAATTAGAGAGGGAGAGAGAGAGAGAGAGAGAGAGACGGAGAGATACAGAGCAAAAGCGAGAGAGTGAACAAAGCTCTACTTAAAGGTTGGGTTAGTTCGAGATGGTTGATCAGGAAGGACAGTTGTGTGTGTGTGTGTGTGTGTGTGTGTGTGTGTGTGTGTGTGTGTGTGTGTGTGTGTGTGTGTGTGTGTGTGTGTGTCTGTGAGAGAGAGAGAGAGAGAGAGACATTAAAGGTCAGGGTGACAAATTAACCCCACGGCAACGAGAGACTAGAAATAAGCATGTCTTTGTTAAGTACAATTCCATTTAGAGGTACAATGCAGAGGCCTTAATTTGACCATGAGCTGCCTTGTATTGTAGAATGAGAACTTGATTAGACAGGTCAATACTGTATTTCTGCTGGTTAAATAGGACCGAGCAGCTCTATTTGTCCTCGTGTTGATAACTCTACTTTAAATCTATCTCTGGACTGCGTGGTGTTTGTGTGAGTGTAGTGTGTGTCTGTGCGTGTGTGTTCGTGTGTGTCTGTGCGTGTATGTGTGTGTGTGTGTGTGTGTGTGTGTGTGTGTGTGTGTGTGTGTGTGTGTGTGTGTGTGTGTGTGTGTGTGTGTGTGTGTGTGTGTGTGTGTGTGTGTGTGTGTGTCTGTGCGTGTGTGTGCGTGCGTGTCTGTGTGTGTGTGTTCGTGTGTGTCTGTTCGTGTGTGTCTGTGCGTGTGTGTATGTGTGCGTGTTTGTGTGTGTATCTGTGCATGTGTGTGCATGTGTGTCTGTGCGTGTGTGTTCGGGTGTGTGTGTGTTCGTGTGTGTCTGTGCGTGTGTGTCTGTGCGTGTGTCTGTGCGTGTGTGTTCGTGTGTGTGTGTGTGTGTGCGTGTGTGTCTGTGCGTGTGTGTTCGGGTGTGTGTGTGTTCGTGTGTGTCTGTGCGTGTGTGTTCGGGTGTGTGTGTGTTCGTGTGTGTCTGTGCGTGTGTGTCTGTGTGTGCATGTGTGTCTGTGCGTGTGTGTGTGTCTGTGCGTGTGTGTCTGTGTGTGCGTGTGTGTCTGTGTGTGCGCGTGTGTCTGTGTGTGTGTGTGTGTCTGTGTGTCTGTGCGTGTGTGTCTGTGTGTGCGCGTGTGTCTGTGTGTCTGTGTGTGTGTGTCTGTGTGTGTGTTCGTGTGTGTCTGTGCGTGTGTGTCTGTGCGTGTGTCTGTGCGTGTGTGTTCGTGTGTGTGTGTGTGTGTGCGTGTGTGTCTGTGTGTGTGTGTCTGTGTGTGTGTGTTCGTGTGTGTTCGAGTATAGCGTTGTTGTTTTGTTAACTACTTTGTATAGATGCATTCAACTGAAGGAACCTAGCTAGCCGATTGGTGATTTCATAGATTTCTGACATAGGGTAGAGTACAGATCTAGAATGAGGCTCTATTTCTATGGAGTAAAATACCATGATGAGACTCTATTTCTATGGAGTAGAACACCATGATGAGGCTCTATTTCTATGGAGTAGAATACCATGATGAGACTATTTCTATGGAGTAGAATACCATGATGAGGCTCTATGGAGTAGAAAACCATGAGGAGACTCTATTTCTATGGAGTAAAATACCATGATGAGGCTCTATTTCTATGGAGTAGAATACCATGATGAGACTCTATTTCTATGGAGTAGAATACCATGATGAGGCTCTATTTCTATGGAGTAGAATACCATAATGAGGCTCTATGGAGTAGAATACCATGATGAGACTCTATGGAGTAGAATACCATGATGAGGCTCTATGGAGTAGAATACCATAATGAGGCTCTATGGGGTAGAATACCATGATGAGGCTCTATGGAGTAGATTACCATGATGAGGCTCTATGGGGTAGAATACCATGATGAGGCTCTATGGAGTAGAATACCATGATGAGACTATGGAGTAGAATACCATGATGAGGCTCTATGGAGTAGAATACCATGATGAGACTCTATTTCTATGGAGTAGAATACCATGATGAGGCTCTATGGAGTAGAATACCATGATGAGGCGCTATGGAGTAGAATACCGTGGTGAGGCTCTATTTCTATGGAGTAGAATACCATGATGAGGCTCTATGGAGTAGAATACCATGATGAGGCGCTATGGAGTAGAATACCGTGGTGAGGCTCTATTTCTATGCGGTAGAATACCATGATGAGACTCTGTGGAGTAGAATACCATGATGAGGCTCTATGGAGTAGAATACCATGATGAAGCTCTATGGAGTAGAATACCGTGATGAGGCTCTATGGAGTAGAATACCATGATGAGGCTCTATGGAGTAGAATACCATGATGAGGATCTATGGGGTAGAATACCGTGATGAGGCTCTATGGAGTAGAATACCATGATGAGGCTCTATGGAGTAGTATACCATGATGATGCTCTATGGAGTAGAATACCATGATGAGGCTCTATGGAGTAGAATACCATGATGAGGCTCTATGGAGTAGAATACCATGATGAGACTCTATTACTATGGAGTAGAATACCATGATGAGGCTCTATTTCTATGGAGTAGAATACCATGATGAGACTCTATTTCTATGGAGTAGAATACCATGATGAGGCTCTATTTCTATGGAGTAGAATACCATGATGAGACTCTATGGAGTAGAATACCATGATGAGGCTCTATGGAGTAGAATACCATGATGAGGCTCTATTTCTATGGAGTAGAATACCATGATGAGGCTCTATGGAGTAGAATACCATGATGAGACTCTATGGAGTAGAATACCATGATGATGCTCTATGGAGTAGAATACCATAATGAGGCTCTATGGGGTAGAATACCATGATGAGGCTCTATGGAGTAGATTACCATGATGAGGCTCTATGGGGTAGAATACCATGATGAGGCTCTATGGAGTAGAATACCATGATGAGACTCTATGGAGTAGAATACCATGATGAGGCTCTATGGAGTAGAATACCATGATGAGACTCTATTTCTATGGAGTAGAATACCATGATGAGGCTCTATGGAGTAGAATACCATGATGAGGCGCTATTGAGTAGAATACCGTGGTGAGGCTCTATTTCTATGGGGTAGAATACCATGATGAGACTATATGGAGTAGAATACCATGATGAGGCTCTATGGAGTAGAATACCATGATGAGACTCTGTGGAGTAGAATACCATGATGAGGCTCTATGGAGTAGAATACCATGATGAGGCTCTATGAAGTAGAATACCGTGATGAGGCTCTATGGAGTAGAATACCATGATGAGGCTCTATGGAGTAGAATACCATGATGAGGATCTATGGGGTAGAATACCGTGATGAGGCTCTATGGAGTAGAATACCATGATGAGTCTCTATGGAGTAGAATACCATGATGAGGCTCTATGGAGTAGAATACCATGATGAGGCTCTATGGAGTAGTATACCATGATGAGGCTCTATGGAGTAGAATACCATGATGAGACTCTATGGAGTAGAATACCATGATGAGGCTCTATGGAGTAGTATACCATGATGAGGCTCTATGGAGTAGAATACCATGATGAGGCTCTATGGAGTAGAATACCATGATGAGACGCTATGGAGTAGAATACCATGATGAGGCTCTATTTCTATGGAGTAGAATACCATGATGAGACTCTATGGAGTAGAATACCGTGATGAGGCTCTATGGAGCAGAATACCATGATGAGGCTCTATGGAGTAGAATACCATGATGAGGCTCTATTTCTATGGAGTAGAATACCATGATGAGGCTCTATGGAGTAGAATACCGTGATGAGGCTCTATGGAGTAGAATACCGTGATGAGGCTCTATGGAGTAGAATACCATGATGAGGCTCTATGGAGTAGAATACTATGATGAGGCTCTATGGAGTAGAATACCATGATGAGGCTCTATTTCTATGGAGTAGAATACCATGATGAGGCTCTATGGAGTAGAATAACATCATCTCTACCATCATCCTCTCTACCATCATCCTCTCTACTATCATCCTCTCTACCATCATCCTCTCTACTATCATCCTCTCTACCATCATTCTCTCTACCATCATCCTCTCTACCATCATCCTCTCTACCATCATCCTCTCTACCATCATCCTCTCTACCGTCATCCTCTCTACTATAATCCTCTCTACCGTCATCCTCTCTACTATAATCCTCTCTACCGTCATCCTCTCTACCGTCATCCTCTCTACCATCATCCTCTCTACCATCATCCTCTCTACCGTCATCCTCCCTACCATCATCCTCTCTACCGTCATCCTCTCTACCGTCATCCTCTCTACCATCATCCTCTCTACCATCATCCTCTCTACCATCATCCTCTCTACCGTCATCCTCTCTACCATCATCCTCTCTACTATCATCCTCTCTACCATCATCCTCTCTACCATCATCCTCTCTACTGTCATCCTCTCTACCGTCATCCTCTCTACCGTCATCCTCTCTACCATCATCCTCTCTACCGTCATCCTCTCTACCATCATCCTCTCTAACGTCATCCTCTCTACCGTCATCCTCTCTACCATCATCCTCCCTACCATCATCCTCTCTACCATCATCCTCTCTACTATAATCCTCTCTACCATCATCCTCTCTACCATCATCCTCTCTACCATCATCCTCTCTACCATCATCCTCTCTACCATCATCCTCTCTACCATCATCCTCTCTACCATCATCCTCTCTACCATCATCCTCCCTACCATCATCCTCTCTACCATCATCCTCTCTACCATCATCCTCTCTACCATCATCTGTTTAACTGTTTACCTTATGACGTGATTGTTATTATTTTCTCTCTAAACAGGAAGTTGGCTAAGAAGCGTAAGGAGACGTTGAGCAGCACTCGACAGGAGATGACAGTGATGGTTAACTCTATGGATAAGAGTTATACGGAGCAAGGGACAAACTGTGACGAGGCCTTGTCGTTCATGGACACACACAGCCAAACCCTCAACACCAGGAGTGAGTGTACCCTCACCCTCAATGGCCGTAGCGAGTGCACCCTCGCCGTCAATGGCAGAAGTAAGTATTCAGGAGTCCAGGTTGCTCTATACATATATATATATATAGGGTGTATTATGTTTACAAAAGTCCATTTGGTTTTCCTTATATAAAGTCATTGTATATGAGTGCATGTAATTTTACCCTTGGCCTCACCGTCTATTCTGAAACGCTGTAGTTAATAGTCTGGTAATGATAGCTGTCTGGACTTCTCTCCTTTCTAGTGGTCAACACATGCAGCCGCTCCACAGCCCTCTTCATCTAATTGACTTCAGTACAGCTACTGAACCTAAATCTACACACAATTAATAACAACACATAATCATAAATAACATACAACCCTACAGCACCTCTCTGATTCGATCTATCACCTCAGTCTGTCGGTAGCTTCTCTCCAGCCCCATTATAATCTAATGTAGATATATCTAATGTAGACCTGTCTAATGTAGATATATCTAATGTAGACCTGTCTAATGTAGATATATCTAATGTAGACCTGTCTAATGTAGATATATCTAATGTAGGTATATCCAATGTAGGCCTGTCTAATGTAGATATATCTAATGTAGACCTATCTAATGTAGATATATCTAATGTAGACCTGTCTAATGTAGATATATCTAATGTAGGTATATCTAATGTAGGCCTGTCTAATGTAGATACATCTAATGTAGATATATCTAATGTAGACCTGTCTAATGTAGATATATCTAATGTAGGCCTGTCTAATGTAGATATATCTAATGTAGACCTATCTAATGTAGATATATCTAATGTAGACCTGTCTAATGTAGATATATCTAATGTAGGTATATCTAATGTAGGCCTGTCTAATGTAGATACATCTAATGTAGATATATCTAATGTAGACCTGTCTAATGTAGATATATCTAATGTAGATATATCTAATGTAGGCCTGTCTAATGTAGATATATCTAATGTAGATATATCTAATGTAGGCCTGTCTAATGTAGATATATCTCATGTAGACCTGTCTAATGTAGATATATCTAATGTAGACCTGTCTAATGTAGATATATCTAATGTAGATATATCTAATGTAGGCCCGTCTAATGTAGATATATCTAATGTAGACCTGTCTAATGTAGATATATCTAATGTAGATATCTAATGTAGATATATCTAATGTAGGCCTGTCTAATGTAGATATATCTAATGTAGACCTGTCTAATGTAGATATATCTAATGTAGGCCTGTCTAATGTAGATATATCTAATGTAGATATATCTAATGTAGATATATCTAATGTAGGCCCGTCTAATGTAGATATATCTAATGTAGACCTGTCTAATGTAGATATATCTAATGTAGACCTGTCTAATGTAGATATATCTAATGTAGGCCTGTCTAATGTAGATATATCTAATGTAGACCTGTCTAATGTAGATATATCTAATGTAGGCCTGTCTAATGTAGATATATCTAATGTAGATATATCTAATGTAGGCCTGTCTAATGTAGATATATCTAATGTAGATATATCTAATGTAGACCTATCTAATGTAGATATATCTAATGTAGACCTGTCTAATGTAGATATATTTAATGTAGACCTATTTAATGTAGACCTATTTAATGTAGACCTATTTAATGTAGATATATCTAATGTAGATATATCTAATGTAGGTATATTTAATGTAGATATATCTAATGTAGGCATATTTAATGTAGATATATCTAATGTAGGTATATTTAATGTAGATATATCTAATGTAGGTATATTTAATGTATATATATATCTAAAGTAGATATATCTAATGTAGGTATATTTAATGTAGATATATCTAATGTAGGCCTGTCTAATGTAGGTATATTTAATGTATATATATCTAAAGTAGATATATCTAATGTAGGTATATTTAATGTAGACCTATCTAATGTAGATATATCTAATGTAGATATATTTAATGTAGATATATCTAATGTAGACATATCTAACGTAGACCTATTTTATGTAGACCTATTTAATGTAGATAT
Organism: Salvelinus fontinalis; assembly: GCF_029448725.1. Taxonomy (NCBI): domain Eukaryota; kingdom Metazoa; phylum Chordata; class Actinopteri; order Salmoniformes; family Salmonidae; genus Salvelinus; species Salvelinus fontinalis. The sequence continues at coordinate 8,705,918 of NC_074681.1, read as the reverse complement.
ATCTAATGTAGACCTATCTAATGTAGAACTATCTAATGTAGACCTATCTAATGTAGACCTAGCTAATGTAGACCTATCTAATGTAGACCTATCACATGTAAATATATTTAATGTAGCTATGGGGCGGCAGGGTAGCCTCGTGGTTAGAGCGTTGGACTAGTAACCGAAAGGTTGCAAGATCAAATCCCCGAGTTGACAAGGTAAAAATCTGTCGTTCTGCCCCTGAACAAGGCACTTAATCCACTGTTCCTAGGCCGTCGTTGAAAATAAGAATGTGTTCTTTAACTGACTTGCCTAGTTAAATAAAGGTAAAATATCAAATGTAGATATATCTGGCACAGCCAGAAGAGGACTGGCCACCCCTCATAGCCTGGTTCCTCTCTAGGTTTCTTCCTAGGTTTTGGCCTTTCTAGAAAGTTTTTCCTAGCCACCGTGCTTCTACACCTGCATTGCTTGCTGTTTGGGGTTTTAGGCTGGGTTTCTGTACAGCACTTCGAGATATTAGCTGATGTACGAAGGGCTATATAAAATAAACTTGATTGATATCTAAAACCCATGAACTTGGTTTCAGCATCAGTATCTACCACAGTAACCCCACACGCCTCAGTTTCTTAACATCTAACACGCTACACTGCTAATGCTTTAACTTCACTACAATAAGTACAGTTACATGGGTAGCTAATAACAGCAGCTTACCCTGACATCACCCTAAATCCTAATAACAACACCTCACCTAAACCTAAAGACCCTTAGTCTCTGGGTAGATGTGGTGCAGCTGGGGGATAGGCCTCAGAGATTACCTCCTCCTCCTCCAGTCTGTCTCCCCGAGCTCTGCAGGAGACACTTAAAGCATTGACCTCACCTGACTGTCTATTACTGTGGTTGTCCTAAAACTGATGAAGTCCTCATCCCTCTAATATTGTCTCGTTCACACCCCTCCCTCTTTGTCCAAAGCCTCTGTCCTTATCCCAGTAATATTGCCCCTCCTGTCCTAAAGCCTGAGCCCCCTGATAAATAAATAAAAAATAGTTTATTTCACCTTTATTTAACCAGGTAGGCCAGTTGAGAGCAAGTTCTCATTTACTGGCCTACCTGGTTAAATAAAGGTGAAATAAATAAAATAAAAAATGTAAAAATCAGCGGGCTCAGTTTTTAGGACCGGAGGGACAAGGACCGTAGGGCAACATTACTGGGATAAGGACAAAGCTAACGGTGGACAGAGGCTTTGGACAGAGAGGGAGGGGTGTGAACAAGACAATATAAGAGGTTGTAAATGATGTTGTCCTACTGTCCTCGTCCCTCCTGTTCTCAAAGCCTAGGAACCCTAGTATTGCCCTCCTGTTCCCAAAACCGGTCCAAAAGCCCCTTCACCTCAGCTGTTGACTGTCTATTGGTGTCATTTAGCTGTCTATATTAGATGGTGTTAGTCTTCCCTTTAACTACATTCTCTGGGCCAAGGAGAGGTCTGTGACATGGTGTTGGTCCTATATGGTGTTGGTCCTAGATGACATGGTGTTGGTCCTAGATGGTGTTGGTCCTAGATGACATGGTGTTGGTCCTAGATGGTGTTGGTCCTAGATGACATGGTGTTGGTACTAGATGGTGTTGGTACTAAATGGTGTTGGTCCTAGATGACATGGTGTTGGTACTAGATGGTGTTGGTCCTAGATGGTGTTGGTACTAGATGGTGTTGGTCCTAGATGGTGTTGGTCCTAGATGGTGTTGGTCCTAGATGGTGTTGGTCCTAGATGGTGTTGGTCCTAGATGGTGTTGGTCCTAGATGGTGTTGGTCCTAGATGGTGTTGGTCCTAGATGGTGTTGGTCCTAGATGACATGGTGTTGGTCCTAGATGGTGTTGGTACTAAATGGTGTTGGTCCTAGATGACATGGTGTTGGTCCTAGATGGTGTTGGTCCTAGATGGTGTTGGTCCTAGATGACATGGTGTTGGTCCTAGATGACATGGTGTTGGTCCTAGATGGTGTTGGTCCTAGATGGTGTTGGTACTAAATGGTGTTGGTCCTAGATGGTGTTGGTCCTAGATGACATGGTGTTGGTCCTAGATGACATGGTGTTGGTACTAGATGGTGTTGGTCCTAGATGGTGTTGGTCCTAGATGGTGTTGGTCCTAGATGGTGTTGGTACTAGATGGTGTTGGTCCTAGATGGTGTTGGTCCTAGATGGTGTTGGTCCTAGATGGTGTTGGTCCTAGATGGTGTTGGTCCTAGATGGTGTTGGTCCTAGACGGTGTTGGTCCTAGATGACATGGTGTTGGTCCTAGGTGGTGTTGGTACTAAATGGTGTTGGTCCTAGATGACATGGTGTTGGTCCTAGATGGTGTTGGTCCTAGATGGTGTTGGTCCTAGATGACATGGTGTTGGTACTAGATGGTGTTGGTCCTAGATGGTGTTGGTACTAGATGGTGTTGGTCCTAGATGGTGTTGGTCCTAGATGGTGTTGGTCCTAGATGGTGTTGGTCCTAGATGGTGTTGGTCCTAGATGGTGTTGGTCCTAGATGACATGGTGTTGGTCCTAGATGGTGTTGGTACTAAATGGTGTTGGTCCTAGATGACATGGTGTTGGTCCTAGATGGTGTTGGTCCTAGATGGTGTTGGTCCTAGATGACATGGTGTTGGTCCTAGATGACATGGTGTTGGTCCTAGATGGTGTTGGTCCTAGATGGTGTTGGTACTAAATGGTGTTGGTCCTAGATGGTGTTGGTCCTAGATGACATGGTGTTGGTCCTAGATGACATGGTGTTGGTACTAGATGGTGTTGGTCCTAGATGGTGTTGGTCCTAGATGGTGTTGGTCCTAGATGGTGTTGGTACTAGATGGTGTTGGTCCTAGATGGTGTTGGTCCTAGATGGTGTTGGTCCTAGATGGTGTTGGTCCTAGATGGTGTTGGTCCTAGATGGTGTTGGTCCTAGACGGTGTTGGTCCTAGATGACATGGTGTTGGTCCTAGGTGGTGTTGGTACTAAATGGTGTTGGTCCTAGATGACATGGTGTTGGTCCTAGATGGTGTTGGTCCTAGATGGTGTTGGTCCTAGATGACATGGTGTTGGTACTAGATGGTGTTGGTCCTAGATGGTGTTGGTACTAGATGGTGTTGGTCCTAGATGGTGTTGGTCCTAGATGGTGTTGGTCCTAGATGGTGTTGGTCCTAGATGGTGTTGGTCCTAGATGGTGTTGGTCCTAGATGGTGTTGGTCCTAGATGGTGTTGGTCCTAGATGACATGGTGTTGGTCCTAGATGGTGTTGGTACTAAATGGTGTTGGTCCTAGATGACATGGTGTTGGTCCTAGATGGTGTTGGTCCTAGATGGTGTTGGTCCTAGATGACATGGTGTTGGTCCTAGATGACATGGTGTTGGTCCTAGATGGTGTTGGTCCTAGATGGTGTTGGTACTAAATGGTGTTGGTCCTAGATGGTGTTGGTCCTAGATGACATGGTGTTGGTCCTAGATGACATGGTGTTGGTACTAGATGGTGTTGGTCCTAGATGGTGTTGGTCCTAGATGGTGTTGGTCCTAGATGACATGGTGTTGGTCCTAGATGGTGTTGGTCCCAGATGGTGTTGGTCCTAGATGGTGTTGGTCCTAGATGATGTTGGTCCTAGATGGTGTTGGTCCTAAATGGTGTTGGTCCTAGATGGTGTTGGTCCTAGATGGTGTTGGTCCTAGATGGTGTTGGTACTAAATGGTGTTGGTCCTAGATGGTGTTGGTCCTAGATGGTGTTGGTCCTAGATGGTGTTGGTCCTAGATGGTGTTGGTCCTAGATGGTGTTGGTCCTAGATGGTGTTGGTCCTAGATGGTGTTGGTACTAAATGGTGTTGGTCCTAGATGGTGTTGGTCCTAGATGGTGTTGGTCCTAGATGGTGTTGGTCCTAGATGGTGTTGGTCCTAGATGGTGTTGGTCCTAGATGGTGTTGGTCCCAGATGGTGTTGGTCCTAGATGGTGTTGGTCCTAGATGGTGTTGGTCCTAGATGGTGTTGGTCCTAGATGGTGTTGGTCCTAGATGGTGTTGGTCCTAGATGGTGTTGGTCCTAGATGACATGGTGTTGGTCCTAGATGACATGGTGTTGGTCCTAGATGGTGTTGGTCCTAGATGGTGTTGGTCCTAGATGGTGTTGGTCCTAGATGGTGTTGGTCCTAGATGGTGTTGGTCCTAGATGGTGTTGGTCCTAGATGGCGTTGGTCCTAGACGGTGTTGGTCCTAGATGGTGTTGGTCCTAGATGGTGTTGGTCCTAGATGGTGTTGGTCCTAGATGACATGGTGTTGGTCCTATATGGTGTTGGTCCTAGATGGTGTTGGTTCTAGATGGTGTTGGTCCTAGATGGTGTTGGTCCTAGATGGTGTTGGTCCTAGATGGTGTTGGTCCTAGATGACATGGTGTTGGTCCTAGATGGTGTTGGTACTAGATGGTGTTGGTCCTAGATGGTGTTGGTCCTAGATGACATGGTGTTGGTTCTAGATGGTGTTGGTCCTAGATGACATGGTGTTGGTTCTAGATGGTGTTGGTCCTAGATGGTGTTGGTCCTAGATGGTGTTGGTCCTAGATGGTGTTGGTCCTAGATGACATGGTGTTGGTACTAGATGGTGTTGGTCCTAGATGGTTTTGTTCCTAGATGGTGTTGGTCCTAGATGGTGTTGGTCCTAGATGACATGGTGTTGGTCCCAGATGGTGTTGGTCCTAGATGGTGTTGGTCCTAGATAACATGGTGTTGGTCCTAGATGACATGGTGTTGGTCCTAGATGGTGTTGGTCCTAGATGGTGTTGGTCCTAGATGACATGGTGTTGGTCCTAGATGACATGGTGTTGGTCCTAGATGGTGTTGGTCCTAGATGGTGTTGGTACTAAATGGTGTTGGTCCTAGATGGTGTTGGTCCTAGATGACATGGTGTTGGTCCTAGATGACATGGTGTTGGTACTAGATGGTGTTGGTCCTAGATGGTGTTGGTCCTAGATGGTGTTGGTCCTAGATGACATGGTGTTGGTCCTAGATGGTGTTGGTCCCAGATGGTGTTGGTCCTAGATGGTGTTGGTCCTAGATGGTGTTGGTCCTAGATGGTGTTGGTCCTAAATGGTGTTGGTCCTAGATGGTGTTGGTCCTAGATGGTGTTGGTCCTAGATGGTGTTGGTACTAAATGGTGTTGGTCCTAGATGGTGTTGGTCCTAGATGGTGTTGGTCCTAGATGGTGTTGGTCCTAGATGGTGTTGGTCCTAGATGGTGTTGGTCCTAGATGGTGTTGGTACTAAATGGTGTTGGTCCTAGATGGTGTTGGTCCTAGATGGTGTTGGTCCTAGATGGTGTTGGTCCTAGATGGTGTTGGTCCTAGATGGTGTTGGTCCTAGATGGTGTTGGTCCCAGATGGTGTTGGTCCTAGATGGTGTTGGTCCTAGATGGTGTTGGTCCTAGATGGTGTTGGTCCTAGATGGTGTTGGTCCTAGATGGTGTTGGTCCTAGATGGTGTTGGTCCTAGATGACATGGTGTTGGTCCTAGATGGTGTTGGTCCTAGATGGTGTTGGTCCTAGATGGTGTTGGTCCTAGATGGTGTTGGTCCTAGATGGTGTTGGTCCTAGATGGCGTTGGTCCTAGACGGTGTTGGTCCTAGATGGTGTTGGTCCTAGATGGTGTTGGTCCTAGATGGTGTTGGTCCTAGATGACATGGTGTTGGTCCTATATGGTGTTGGTCCTAGATGGTGTTGGTTCTAGATGGTGTTGGTCCTAGATGGTGTTGGTCCTAGATGGTGTTGGTCCTAGATGGTGTTGGTCCTAGATGACATGGTGTTGGTCCTAGATGGTGTTGGTACTAGATGGTGTTGGTCCTAGATGGTGTTGGTCCTAGATGACATGGTGTTGGTTCTAGATGGTGTTGGTCCTAGATGACATGGTGTTGGTTCTAGATGGTGTTGGTCCTAGATGGTGTTGGTCCTAGATGGTGTTGGTCCTAGATGACATGGTGTTGGTCCTAGATGACATGGTGTTGGTACTAGATGGTGTTGGTCCTAGATGGTTTTGTTCCTAGATGGTGTTGGTCCTAGATGGTGTTGGTCCTAGATGACATGGTGTTGGTCCCAGATGGTGTTGGTCCTAGATGGTGTTGGTCCTAGATAACATGGTGTTGGTCCTAGATGACATGGTGTTGGTCCTAGATGGTGTTGGTCCTAGATAACATGGTGTTGGTCCTAGATGACATGGTGTTGGTCCTAGATGGTGTTGGTCCTAGATGGTGTTGGTCCTAGATGGTGTTGGTCCTAGATGGTGTTGGTCCTAGATGGTGTTGGTCCTAGATGACATGGTGTTGGTCCTAGATGGTGTTGGTCCTAGATGACATGGTGTTGGTCCTAGATGGTGTTGGTCCTAGATGGTGTTGGTCCTAGATGGTGTTGGTCCTAGATGGTGTTGGTCCTACATGGTGTTGGTCCTAGATGGTGTTGGTTCTAGATGGTGTTGGTCCTAGATGACATGGTGTTGGTCCTAGATGGTGTTGGTCCTAGATGGTGTTGGTCCTAGATGGTGTTGGTCCTAGATGACATGGTGTTGGTCCTATATGGTGTTGGTCCTAGATGGTGTTGGTTCTAGATGGTGTTGGTCCTAGATGACATGGTGTTGGTCCTAGATGGTGTTGGTCCTAGATGGTGTTGGTCCTAGATGGTGTTGGTCCTAGATGGTGTTGGTCCTAGATGGTGTTGGTCCTATATGGTGTTGGTCCTAGATGGTGTTGGTACTAGATGGTGTTGGTACTAGATGGTGTTGGTCCTAGATGGTGTTGGTCCTAGATGACATGGTGTTGGTACTAGATGGTGTTGGTCCTAGATGGTGTTGGTCCTAGATGGTGTTGGTCCTAGATGGTGTTGGTCCTAGATGGTGTTGGTACTAGATGGTGTTGGTACTAGATGGTGTTGGTCCTAGATGGTGTTGGTCCTAGATGGTGTTGGTCCCAGATGGTGTTGGTCCTAGATGGTGTTGGTCCTAGATGGTGTTGGTACTAGATGACATGGTGTTGGTCCTAGATGGTGTTGGTCCTAGATGGTGTTGGTCCTAGATGGTGTTGGTCCTAGATGGTGTTGGTCCTAGATGGTGTTGGTCCTAGATGGTGTTGGTCCTAGATGGTGTTGGTCCTAGGTGGTGTTGGTCCCAGATGACATGGCGTTGGTACTAGATGGTGTTGGTACTAGATGGTGTTGGTCCTAGATGGTGTTGGTCCTAGATGGTGTTGGTCCCAGATGACATGGCGTTGGTCCTAGATGGTGTTGGTCCTAGATGGCGTTGGTCCTAGATGGTGTTGGTCCTAGATGGTGTTGGTCCTAGATGGTGTTGGTACTAGATGGTGTTGGTCCTAGATGGTGTTGGTCCTAGATGGTGTTGGTCCTAGATGACATGGTGTTGGTCCTAGATGGTGTTGGTCCTAGATGGTGTTGGTACTAGATGGTGTTGGTCCTAGATGGTGTTGGTCCTAGATGGTGTTGGTCCTAGATGGTGTTGGTCCTAGGTGGTGTTGGTCCCAGATGACATGGCGTTGGTCCTAGATGGTGTTGGTCCTAGATGGCGTTGGTCCTAGATGGTGTTGGTCCTAGATGGTGTTGGTCCCAGATGGCGTTGGTCCTAGATGGTGTTGGTCCTAGATGGTGTTGGTCCTAGATGGTGTTGGTTCTAGATGGCGTTGGTCCTAGATGGTGTTGGTACTAGATGGTGTTGGTCCTAGATGGTGTTGGTCCTAGATGGTGTTGGTCCTAGATGGTGTTGGTCCTAGATGGTGTTGGTACTAGATGGTGTTGGTCCTAGATGGTGTTGGTCCTAGATGGTGTTGGTCCTAGATGGTGTTGGTCCTAGATGGTGTTGGTCCTAGATGGTGTTGGTACTAGATGGTGTTGGTACTAAATGGTGTTGGTCCTAGATGGTGTTGGTCCTAGATGGTGTTGGTCCTAGATGGTGTTGGTCCTAGATGGTGTTGGTACTAGATGACATGGTCTTGGTCCCAGATGGTGTTGGTCCTAGATGGTGTTGGTACTAGATGGTGTTGGTCCTAGATGGTGTTGGTCCTATATGGTGTTGGTCCTAGATGGTGTTGGTCCTAGATGGTGTTGGTCCTAGATGGTGTTGGTCCTAGATGGTGTTGGTCCTACATGGTGTTGGTCCTAGATGGTGTTGGTCCTAGATAGTGTTGGTCCTAGATAGTGTTGGTCCCATATGGTGTTGGTCCTAGATGGTGTTGGTCCTAGATGGTGTTGGTCCTAGATGGTGTTGGTCCTACATGGTGTTGGTCCTAGATGGTGTTGGTACTAGATGGTGTTGGTCCTAGATGGTGTTGGTCCTAGATGGTGTTGGTCCTAGATGGTGTTGGTCCTAGATGACATGGTGTTGGTCCTAGATGGCGTTGGTCCTAGATGGTGTTGGTCCTAGATAGTGTTGGTCCTAGATGGTGTTGGTCCTACATGGTGTTGGTCCTAGATGGTGTTGGTCCTAGATGACATGGTGTTGGTCCTAGATGACATGGTGTTGGTCCTAGATGGTGTTGGTCCTAGATGGTGTTGGTACTAAATGGTGTTGGTCCTAGATGGTGTTGGTCCTAGATGGTGTTGGTACTAGATGGTGTTGGTCCTAGATGGCGTTGGTCCTAGATGGTGTTGGTCCCAGATGGTGTTGGTCCTAGATGGTGTTGGTACTAGATAGTGTTGGTCCTAGATGACATGGTGTTGGTCCTAGATGGTGTTGGTCCTAGATGACATGGTGTTGGTCCTAGATGGTGTTGGTCCCAGATGGTGTTGGTCCTAGATGGTGTTGGTCCTAGATGGTGTTGGTCCTAGATGGTGTTGGTCCTAGATGGTGTTGGTCCTAGATGGTGTTGGTACTAGATGGTGTTGGTCCTAGATGGTGTTGGTCCTAGATGACATGGTGTTGGTCCTAGATGGTGTTGGTCCCAGATGGTGTTGGTCCTAGATGGTGTTGGTACTAGATGGTGTTGGTACTAGATGGTGTTGGTCCTAGATGACATGGTGTTGGTCCCAGATGGTGTTGGTCCTAGATGGTGTTGGTCCTAGATGGTGTTGGTCCCAGATGGTGTTGGTCCTAGATGGTGTTGGTCCTAGATGGTGTTGGTCCTAGATGGTGTTGGTCCTAGATGGTGTTGGTACTAGATGGTGTTGGTCCTAGATGGTGTTGGTACTAGATGGTGTTGGTCCTAGATGGTGTTGGTCCTAGATGGTGTTGGTCCTAGATGGTGTTGGTACTAGATGACATGGTGTTGGTCCTAGATGGTGTTGGTACTAGATGACATGGTGTTGGTCCTAGATGGTGTTGGTCCTAAACTTCTACACTAAGTTCCTACTAAATTACTAAGATTATATGATTCAAATAAGTAATGTTCATGTTCAATGATTATGTTGAGATTCTATAACTACGTAATTGATGATTGTTTATGTTCTTTCTCTAGCTGCGTCGTCCCCCTCCTCTTTCACCCTGAATAAGTCTAATACTCTCAGCTCAACACTCCCCAAGTCCTACTACCCAGGTAAACACTTTACACACACACCATTCTGTTACTATATATTATACCCACGGTAGGTAGTAGAGAGTACAAGGCAATGGTTGGAAAATAGTACCTAGTTATTAGCTGTTTTTTGGCATCCTTGCTGACAAGAGTGTTTGTTATTCTAACCTTTAAACCTAGGTGGTTGTGGTATCAATAATTGTAGTAAACATACTCTGTATGAAGGTACTAGCTATAATTGTAGTAAACATACTCTGTATGAAGGTACTAGCTATAATTGTAGTTAACATACTCTTTGTGAAGGTACTAGCTATAGTTGTAGTAAACATACTCTGTATGAAGGTACTAGCTATAGTTGTAGTAAACATACTCTGTATGAAGGTACTAGCTATAATTGTAGTAAACATACTCTGTATGAAGGTACTAGCTATAGTTGTAGTAAACATACTCTGTATGAAGGTACTAGCTATAATTGTGCCGTTCCGTATCAACAGTCCACAGTGTCTCTTTGTGTGAGATGTAATAGTTGTGATGTCTTCGGCTATAAGCCTGTATTCTTCTGTCTATTCTTCTTCTAGCCTCGGTCTATAATCACATTCACTGTGCTCTGCGCTTTAGTTCTTCTCCTTATCTCCTATTATTTTATTTACTGCTATGTTCTCTTCTCTCTTCCTCTTCCTCCAATCTCTGCACTTGTTTTGGGGTTATGACCAGATCCCTTTGTGCCAACTGCTATCTTAGGTGAGACAAATCTTCTTTTACCACTATGCCCATTTCTGCTGTGAGTTTTATTATGGAATTTGCCATTTAACTTGCTTATCTTTTAAGCCTTTATAAAAAAATATATATATACACTACCGTTCAAAAGTTAGGGGTCACTTAGAAATGTCTTTGTTTTTGAAAGAAAAGCATATTTTTTTGTATGTTTAAAATAACATCAAATTGATCAGAAATACAGTGTAGACATTGTTAATGTTGTTAATGACTATTGTTGCTTGAAATGGCAGATTTTTTTATGGAATATCTACATAGGCGTACAGTGGCCCATTATCAGCAAACATCACTCTTGTGTTCCAACAAGCAACAATAGACATGTAAAACATTAACAATGTCTACACTGTATTTCTGATCAATTTGATGTTATTTTAATGTACAAAAAACCTAGCTTTTCTTTCAAAAACAAAGACATTTCCAAGTGACCCCAAACTTTTGAAAGGTAGTGTGTGTGTATATATATATATATGAAAAAGAGACTGTGTCCCCTTTAGGTTTTGGTCAGCTCTGTTACTGAAAATCATCTTCCATACCTGCCTGCTGCTTCCCCCTCCTCTCCCTCCCCTCCTCTCCATCTTCGTCATCCTCTTCCTCCTTTTCCTTCTCTTTCCTTTCCTCCTCAACCTCCTCTATCCCCTCCTCTTCCTTCTCTTTCCTGTCATCCTCTTTCCCTTCCTCCTCTTCCTCCTTGTTCCCTTCCTCCTCTTCCTACTCTTTCTCTTCTTTCCCTTACTCATCTTCCTCCACATTCCGTTCCTCCTTTTCCTCCGCGTTCCCTTCCTCTTCTTTCCCTTCCTCATCTTCCTTCTCTTTCACCTCCTTGCCTTCCTCTTTTCCTTCATCTTCTTCCTCCTCTTCATCTTCCTGATCTTCCTCCTCCTCCTCCTCCCTGTATATCTCTTGGTTTCCCTTGGGCTGAGGCTGGCTTCACTCCCATCCGCATTGCGTGTGCCGTGTGTGTGATGTCACATATACTATGCATATGATGTCACCGGCGTAACATATATTACCTCTCATATGCATGGTTAGACATGTGGACAGGATGTGGGGGGTTGTGTAGGTAACCTATCGCCATGGCCACTGTTACTACAGTTACTTGTACAATCACTCTAGTACACTTATATAAACAGAGAGGTCAACCACATTTTTAAACAGAGAGGTCAACCACGTATATAAACAGAGAGATCAACCACATATATAAACAGAGAGGTCAACCACATATATAAACAGAGAGGTCAACCACATATATAAACAGAGAGGTCAACCACGTATATAAACAGAGAGGTCCACCACGTATATAAACAGAGAGGTCAACCACATATATAAACAGAGAGGTCAACCACATATATAAGCAGAGAGGTCAACCACATAGTTCAGAATGTACTGACTTTTTCCTGGCCTACACACAATACCTCATACACTCAACCACACATGGAAATAGAAAAGATAGATACATAGAAACTTGTCTTACACAGGAGTTTGTTAGTGTCGTTTAAGCATTTAAACATTTAAGATGCAATTCATATCTACCTACCTCCCCCCGTTCCTCTCGTCACATTACCACCCTCCACCTCCCAACATCAATCCTGTTATTCTATGTAATATCTCTCCCTGCCTGCTGTTGGCTAACCGCTCTGAAAGCTAGCTGTTGGCTGACTGCTCTGATAGCTAGCTGTTGGCTAACCGCTCTGATAGCTAGCTGTTGGCTAACCGCTCTGATAGCTAGCTGTTGGCTAACCGCTCTGATAGCTAGCTGTTGGCTAACAGTTCTGATAGCTAGATGTTGGCTAACCGCTCTGATAGCTAGCTGTTGGCTAACCGCTCTGATAGCTAGCTGTTGGCTAACCGCTCTGATAGCTAACCACTCTGAAAGCTAGCTGTTGGCTAACCGCTCTGATAGCTAGATGTTGGGTAACTGCTCTGATAGCTAGCTTTTGGCTAACCGCTCTGAAAGCTAGCTGTTGGCTGACTGCTCTGATAGCTAGATGTTGGTTAACCGCTCCGATAGCTAACCGCTCTGAAAGCTAGCTGTTGGCTGACTGCTCTGATAGCTAGATGTTGGCTAACCGCTCCGATAGCTAACCGCTCTGAAAGCTAGCTGTTGGCTGACTGCTCTGATAGCTAGAGCTAGTGACCTACTTGGTGTTGTTGTTTTGCCGCCATGCACTCTTCTGTTTTTTCCTCCTCTTCCATGATAAAATAGAATAATAAAACCATTTAGTTTTCTCTTTAATTATTAGTAGCCTTTGTTGAAAGAGGGATGGAGGGAGGGGGGGGGGGGGGGTGTGAGAAACGCCTGAAGTATAGGCCTACACACTGAACTGCACCATCTAGAAAAGTAGAGCACTTTTTGACTAGCTATAGCTTTTGGGGAAAACATGATAATAACAACAATTATATGTGGGGCAGTAGTGGTAATGAACGACTTGAGGCAACAAGGACACACACAAATAAGCGACACAACACGGTTTGTTGCAGTTTTTCGATGTTTACCACATATCTCAAGTGAAGCATAAAAAACATTACTACTCAACCTCCACAATGCCACTTTTAAGGCTGATTCTAGCCTGATTCTACCATGAAGTCAAGATAATGCCTGTCATGGTAACCGTGTTGACAGTTAGCGTTAGCTTTAGAAGTAATGAAGCATGTAGCCATTAGCGTTAGCTGGTTGAGAGCCAGGCAAGGCAGGCTGGCTGGAAATGGTTATCTGTTTTTAGGAGTGACAGTTTGAGTTAGCTTATTGGGAGTTGATTATCATTTAATGTGAGTGATTAGTACAAACACCACATATCATCTTGTTCATTTCATCGCAGACTTTATTTTGTATCATGTCAACCCTAAATGTATTCAACACATGATAAACATGTGTCTTTAAATTATTTGAAAATTAGAATCACTAATATTTAAATATTTTTTTTAAACTATTTAATTTCAGGAGTGAGGCCAATAAGAAATATATTTTTTAGCATTCCCTTTCTGTCCCCTTGGAATCCATTCTGTCCCCTTGGAATCCATTCTGTCCCCTTGGAATCCATTCTGTCCCCTTGGAATCCATTCTGTCCACTTGAAATCAATTCTGTCCCCTTAAAATCCATTCCGTTCCCTTGAAATCCATTATGTCCCCTTGAAAGCCATTCTGTCCCCTTAAAATCCATTCTGTTCCCTTGGAAGCCATCCTGTTCCCTTAAAGTCATTCTGTCCCCTTGAAAGCCATTTTGTCCACTTGAAAGCCCTTCTGTTCCCTTGAAAGCCATTCTGTCCCCTTAAAATCCATTCCGTCCCCTTGAAATCCATTCCGTTCCCTTAAAATCCATTCCGTCCCCTTGAAATCCATTCCGTTCCCTTGAAATCCATTCCGTTCCCTTGAAAGCCCTTCTGTCCCCTTGAAATCCATTCCGTTCCCTTGAAATCCATTCCGTCCCCTTGAAAGCCCTTCTGTCCCCTTGAAAGCCCTTCTGTCCCCTTGGAAGCCATTCTGTTTCTGCTTTGTATTTTAAGTATGTCTTGCCCTGTTGAAATGGCCTGCCATAAATTTCTCAACAAAAACAGCAGAATAGGCTTTTCTTTGACCAGGCCTTACTGATTAAACAGCAGAAGGCTGTGACTTAACTAACAGTAGCTCTACACACTACCGGTGACTGTGACTTAACTAACAGTAGCTCTACACACTACCGGTGACTGTGACTTAACTAACAGTAGCGCTACACACTACCGGTGACTGTGACTTAACTAACCGTAGCTCTACACACTACCGGTGACTGTGACTTAACTAACAGTAGCTCTACACACTACCGGTGACTGTGACTTAACTAACAGTAGCGCTACACACTACCGGTGACTGTGACTTAACTAACAGTAGCTCTACACACTACCGGTGACTGTGACTTAACTAACAGTAGCTCTACACACTACCGGTGACTGTGACTTAACTAACAGTAGCTCTACACACTACCGGTGACTGTGACTTAACTAACAGTAGCGCTACACACTACCGGTGACTGTGACTTAACTAACAGTAGCGCTACACACTACCGGTGACTGTGACTTAACTAACAGTAGCGCTACACACTACCGGTGACTGTGACTTAACTAACAGTAGCGCTACACACTACCGGTGACTGTGACTTAACTAACCGTAGCTCTACACACTACCGGTGACTGTGACTTAACTAACAGTAGCTCTACACACTACCGGTGACTGTGACTTAACTAACAGTAGCTCTACACACTACCGGTGACTGTGACTTAACTAACAGTAGCTCTACACACTACCGGTGACTGTGACTTAACTAACAGTAGCGCTACACACTACCGGTGACTGTGACTTAACTAACAGTAGCGCTACACACTACCGGTGACTGTGACTTAACTAACAGTAGCTCTACACACTACCGGTGACTGTGACTTAACTAACAGTAGCGCTACACACTACCGGTGACTGTGACTTAACTAACAGTAGCGCTACACACTACCGGTGACTGTGACTTAACTAACAGTAGCGCTACACACTACCGGTGACTGTGACTTAACTAACCGTAGCGCTACACACTACCGGTGACTGTGACTTAACTAACAGTAGCTCTACACACTACCGGTGACTGTGACTTAACTAACAGTAGCTCTACACACTACCGGTGACTGTGACTTAACTAACAGTAGCGCTACACACTACCGGTGACTGTGACTTAACTAACAGTAGCTCTACACACTACCGGTGACTGTGACTTAACTAACAGTAGCGCTACACACTACCGGTGACTGTGACTTAACTAACAGTAGCTCTACACACTACCGGTGACTGTGACTTAACTAACAGTAGCGCTACACACTACCGGTGACTGTGACTTAACTAACAGTAGCTCTACACACTACCGGTGACTGTGACTTAACTAACAGTAGCTCTACACACTACCGGTGACTGTGACTTAACTAACAGTAGCGCTACACACTACCGGTGACTGTGACTTAACTAACAGTAGCGCTACACACTACCGGTGACTGTGACTTAACTAACAGTAGCTCTACACACTACCGGTGACTGTGACTTAACTAACAGTAGCTCTACACACTACCGGTGACTGTGACTTAACTAACAGTAGCTCTACACACTACCGGTGACTGTGACTTAACTAACAGTAGCTCTACACACTACCGGTGACTGTGACTTAACTAACAGTAGCTCTACACACTACCGGTGACTGTGACTTAACTAACAGTAGCGCTACACACTACCGGTGACTGTGACTTAACTAACAGTAGCTCTACACACTACCGGTGACTGTGACTTAACTAACAGTAGCGCTACACACTACCGGTGACTGTGACTTAACTAACAGTAGCGCTACACACTACCGGTGACTGTGACTTAACTAACAGTAGCGCTACACACTACCGGTGACTGTAAAGGTGCTTATGCTGTTTTGTTGCTTACCCCCTTCTCTTCTTCTCTCTTCTTCCTCTCTTTCTCTTCCCTCTCTCTGTTCTCGTACCTAACCTCTTTATGTATCTCCATATAAAAGTGCCCATAAATGGTAAGTCGCCAGCCCTCCCTGGTCCTGGTCTTGGTTTGAGGAAGGAGGTGGTATCACAGGAACACACAGATACCAGTGAGAGAGCTGCTACATTGAATATGATTCTTATTGTTTTAATTATTATTGCATGGCCAGTGGACATGCTAGCATTTCACTACCATCTGTATGGTATCGTACCTCTTTGTTTCCACCTTTGAGGCCGTTAGCCTAGCATGATGCCATCACTGCATTTTCATGTTTTATCTCCCAGATCCTCACTTCCTTGTTTTTTGAGTTGTTTTTGTTTGGTTGTAATTGAGCAATGTTGCTTCAGATAGTGCCTGCTTTCCTCAGCCATTGTGTTTTTTTTTGTTGTTGCTGTCGCCCAAATCCTTCATGTCACGGACATCTTCATCGCATCGCTGCCTCATTCTGCCACAATATGAGAGAGGGGTTGGATTCGGGAGGTGTATCAAAACGAAAAAATTAAAATAAAAAATACCGCCTCTTTAATGTATTTATATTAGTGAGCACCTTCGGTACTACTTCTTCTCACAGCGTAGTCACAAAATTAGACCAATCACAACCCCAATGGTTTCCAGTTGATTGACAGTTGGAGCTGAGCCTTCCTCCTCCTCACCACATTCACTCATACTGCAACTCTACCATGTCACGGCTATACACCAATATCCACACTAACATACCACTTAGAATGTACCTGATAGCCTACCTGCTTCAAGTGGTAGTATGCTAGTATGGATATTGGAACCCTGGCCAATATCTATCTATTACCATTATACCTAGGGCCAGGAGTTACTCCTTGTCAGGGGGAAACTCCCGGTCCTATAGTATGTGACTCACATGACAGCATTATGTAAGCTTTTTTGACAGCATTATCTAGGTTTGTACGACAGCATTATCTAGGCCGTATGACAGCATTATCTAGGTCTGTATGACAGCATTATCTAGGCATTATGTCAACATTATCTAGGCCTAGTGACAGCATTATCTAGGTTTTATGACAGCATTATCTAGGCCTTACGACAGCATTATCTAGGCCTTACGACAGCATTATCTAGGTCTGTATGGTAGCATTATATAGGCCTGTATGACAACATTATCTAGGTCTGTATGACAGCATTATCTAGACATTATGACAGCATTATCTAGGTCTGTATGACAACATTATCTAGGTCTGTATGACAGCAGTATCTAGGCCATATGACAGCTTTATGTAGACCTTATGACCACTATTATTTAGGCCTTATGACCACCCGTAAGGGTTATCAAGAGTTCACTCACTATCCTGACCTGCTGTACCTTCTCTCCCCTGTCTGCCTGCCTGCCTGCCCGCCTGCCTGCCTGCCCGCCTGTCTGCCTGCCTGTCTGCCTGTCTGCTCTGCCCAGACGAGAGCCAGACGATGGGTGGTGGTGGTAGTAGCTGCAGTGACACCAGTAGCCTGGTCCAGTCTCACGGCCACTCCCTGAGAAAGAGAGAGGGGACTGTAGACGCGCCCTACCAGACAGGCCAGCTCCACCCTGCTATCCGAGTAGCCGACCTGCTGCAGCACATCACACAGATGAAGTGTGCGGAGGGATACGGCTTCAAGGAGGAGTACGAGGTGAGATAGAACATCACTTTTGACCTTTGACCTCCTCTCCTTGAATCTCTGTGAGCTCGTTCCAATACTTTTTAAAAAATGTATCCGTCGTCCTTTATTCAAGTTGGAGTATGAAGTCAGGCAAAAAACAACTCTTGACCTTTCAACTTTCACCTACCCACTCTTAGAAATAGACCCTGACTCCTCGACCCCTCTCAACTGAATCCCCGTGGCCCCTTTTTCTGTTTTGAAACTGGTATCCATCCATCTTTCCTCCCTTCATTGAAAAGTAGTTAGTGATCTAACCATGATTGGACAGGTGAAAAGATACTGTATGTGTATGAGGTGAGACACATCCCGTTTTGACCTTTTGACCTTGACCTGACAAGATCAATTCCATTTCACCTACATTGTTGTCTGAAGTCTACACTCACTGACTCCTACAAATCAGATTCAAGAAAAATGGACAATACATACTGACAGTTGTCAATACATGGTTCTTTTTAAATGCTTAAATTAGATCCAAATGGTACCCTAGTCCCTTTATAGTGCACTACAGGCCCTATGGGTCTTGGTCAGAAGTAGTGCACTACAGGCCCTATGGGTCTTGGTCAGAAGTAGTACACTACAGGCCCTATGGGTCTTGGTCAGAAGTAGTGCACTACAGGCCCTATGGGTCTTGGTCAGAAGTAGTGCACTACAGGCCCTATGGGTCTTGGTCAGAAGTAGTGCACTACAGGCCCTATGGGTCTTGGTCAGAAGTAGTGCACTACAGGCCCTATGGGTCTTGGTCAGAAGTAGTACACTACAGGCCCTATGGGTCTTGGTCAGAAGTAGTGCACTACAGGCCCTATGGGTCTTGGTCAGAAGTAGTGCACTACAGGCCCTATGGGTCTTGGTCAGAAGTAGTACACTACAGGCCCTATGGGTCTTGGTCAGAAGTAGTGCACTACAGGCCCTATGGGTCTTGGTCAGAAGTAGTACACTACAGGCCCTATGGGTCTTGGTCAGAAGTAGTACACTACAGGCCCTATGGGTCTTGGTCAGAAGTAGTGCACTATAAAGGGACTAGGGTTCCATTTGGAATGTAATTTCTGAATTTATAATTTGAATTGCTGGTTCATCCAGCTGCTCCTCTTTAGTTCCCCTGATGGACAATGATGACCACTTCCTGTTCCCGTGTGTTCACAGTCGCAGATGGTTTTGTTGATTCATCCTGGTCCTTTCGGCGGTAGACTGCCTCTTCTGCAGTCGTTTTGTTGCGTATCGTTGGGTTGTTGGTCGGCACGAGCACACACGTGTGTGTGTGTGTGTGTGTGTGTGTGTGTGTGTGTGTGTGTGTGTGTGTGTGTGTGTGTGTGTGTGTGTGTGTGTGTGTGTGTGTGTGTGTGTGTGTGTGTGTGTGTGTGTGTGTGTGTGGACGTGTTTAACTATTCTTGTGGGGACCAGAAGTCCCTACAAGAATAGTAAACAAAGTAAAAATTGACCAGCTGGGGACATTTTGTTAGTCCCCACAAGGTCAAATGCTATTTCTAGGGGGTTTAGGGTTAAGGTTAGAATTAGTGTTAGGGTTAGAATTAAGTTAAATATTAAGGTTAGGAGCTAGGGTTAGTTGTAGGGTTAGGGTTAGGAGCTAGGGTTAGGTTTAGGGTTAGGATAAAGTTTAGGTTTTTGGGTTAGGGTTAGGGTTAAGGTTAGGGTTAGGGTTAGGGTAAGAGTACGGGTTAGGATTAGGGTTAGGTTTAGGGTTAGGGGTTAGGGAAAATAGGATTTTGAATGGGACTGAATTGTATGTCCCCACAAGGTTAGCTGTACAAGACTCTGTGTGTGTGTGTGTCTGTGTGTGTGTGTGTGTGTGTGTGGAACCACTCAGTGACGTCCGTCGGGAGGCCTTCGGGAGTTTAACACTGTGTGCCAAACCGTCTTCAGTTTGGTGTTTAACTCATTCAAGTCATATTAAAACCCACTGTGACTGTCTCCCTCTCGTCAGTAGGTCACACCACAGCCTCCTGCTAACCACAGACACAGACGGACAGTCACTCTGACACCGTGCCTCTCTCTCTCTCTGACACCCAAACTAAAGATCTCTCCCCCTCCGTCGAGTCGAGGAGCAAGGACCATCATTCCCATTTCCTGTCATTAGGCCAGCGGCTGGCTGGGCCTGGCAGAGATCCATCCTGCGTCTCTGTCCCTTAGCAGTCAGAGTGATGACGTGGTGTTAGAACCATTACAATGGTTCCTATCTCACCATGGTCCCCCTCTATCATCTCATCTCCCAGGGATAGGATGGATGGATGGTACAAGCAGCAGTGGTTTCTCTCTCTCTCTCTCTCTCTCTCTCTCTCTCTCTCTCTCTCTCTCTCTCTCTCTCTCTCTCTCTCTCTCTCTCTCTCTCTCTCTCTCTGTCCTCTCTCTCTCTCCTCTCTCTCCTTCCTCTCTCTCTTTCTCTCCCTCTCCTCTCCCTCTCCTCTCTCTCCTTCCTTCCCCTCTCTCTCTCCTTTCTTCCTCTCTCTCCTTCCTTCCTCTCTCTCTTTCTCTCCCTCTCCTCTCTCTCTACTCTCTCTCCTTCCTTCCCCTCTCTCTCTCTGTGTGGGAGACATGTATCAGTAATTAACTCCCTGTTTTCCCCCAGAACAATTTCACTATAATCCCTGACAGTTAAATAACACAGCCTGAGCCTCCCTTCCTTCCCTTGCTCCCTACTGTTCTTTTCTGAGGCAGCCTCCCTCCGTATCTCCCTACCAGCAGCAAACAGATTGTTCTTTTCTGAGGCAGCCTCCCTCCGTATCTCCCTACCAGCAGCAAACTGAATGTTCTTTTCTGAGGCAGCCTCCCTCCGTATCTCCCTACCAGCAGCAAACTGAATGTTCTTTTCTGAGGCAGCCTCCCTCCGTATCTCCCTACCAGCAGCAAACTGAATGTTCTTTTCTGAGGCAGCCTCCCTCCGTATCTCCCTACCAGCAGCAAACTGAATGTTCTTTTCTGAGGCAGCCTCCCTCCGTATCTCCCTACCAGCAGCAAACAGACTGTTCCTTTATGGGTCAGCCTCCCTCCGTAGTTCCCAACCTGCAGCAGGCAGTCTGTTTAGGGACTGGGGCGATAGAAGCTGTTTCAGTCTGGATCTCGCTGCCCTGAGGGCCTGATCCATCCATTATGGATGAAAGGTGTTTGGGTCCCAGCTCAGCACTGTGGAGACGCAGCAGAGACAGCCACAGAGTCAGTCACAAGGCACTGCAACAGTCGGACTGATTTGCCCCTCATTACTGTCCTGTCTATCTATTCTATCTGCTGTCATCTACAGCATGGAGATGCTCCACAGAGTCAGTCACAAGGAACAGCGACAGAAACACAGTCAGAGAGAGACAGAGAGAGAGAGTTACTGATTGACCCCCCCCCCCCCACTACCTTACTGCTGTTACCATCAGACAGAGAGTTACTGATTGACCCCCCCCCCCCCCCACTACCTTACTGCTGTTACCATCAGACAGAGAGTTACTGATTGACCCCCCCCCCCCCCCCCCCCACTACCTTACTGCTGTTACCATCAGACAGAGAGTTACTGATTGACCCCCCCCCCCCCCCCCACTACCTTACTGCTGTTACCATCAGACAGTCAGACAGAGAGTTACTGATTGACACCCCCCCCCCCCCCACTACCTTACTGCTGTTACTATCAGACAGTCAGACAGAGAGTTACTGATTGACCCCCCCCCCCCCCCCCCCCACTACCTTACTGCTGTTACCATCAGACAGTCAGACAGAGAGTTACTGATTGACCCCCCCCCCCCCCCCCACTACCTTACTGCTGTTACCATCAGACAGTCAGACAGAGAGTTACTGATTGACCCCCCCCCCCCCCCACTACCTTACTGCTGTTACCGTCAGACAGTCAGACAGAGAGTTACTGATTGACCCCCCCCCCCCCCCACTACCTTACTGCTGTTACCACCAGACAGTCAGACAGAGAGTTACTGATTGACCCCCCCCACCACTACCTTACTGCTGTTACTATCAGACAGTCAGACAGAGAGTTACTGATTGACCCCCCCCCCCCCCCCACTACCTTACTGCTGTCACCATCAGACAGAGAGTTACTGATTGACCCCCCCCCCCCCCCACTACCTTACTGCTGTTACCATCAGACAGAGAGTTACTGATTGACCCCCCCCCCCCCCCCACTACCTTACTGCTGTTACCATCAGACAGTCAGACAGAGAGTTACTGATTGACCCCCCCCCCCCCCCCCCACTACCTTACTGCTGTTACCATCAGACAGTCAGACAGAGAGTTACTGATTGACCCCCCCCCCCCCACTACCTTACTGCTGTTACCATCAGACAGTCAGACAGAGAG
The DNA here is from genome assembly GCF_029448725.1 of Salvelinus fontinalis. NCBI lineage: Eukaryota > Metazoa > Chordata > Actinopteri > Salmoniformes > Salmonidae > Salvelinus > Salvelinus fontinalis. The sequence continues at coordinate 8,684,181 of NC_074681.1, read as the reverse complement.
TTACTGATTGACCCCCCCACTACCTTACTGCTGTTACCATCAGACAGTCAGACAGAGAGTTACTGATTGACCCCCCCCCCCCCCCCCCACCACTACCTTACTGCTGTTACCATCAGACAGAGAGTTACTGATTGACCCCCCCCCCCCACCACTACCTTACTGCTGTTACCATCAGACAGTCAGACAGAGAGTTACTGATTGACCACCCCCCCCCCCCACTACCTTACTGCTGTTACCATCAGACAGAGAGTTACTGATTGACCCCCCCCCCCCCCCACCACTACCTTACTGCTGTTACCATCAGACAGTCAGACAGAGAGTTACTGATTGACCCCCCCACTACCTTACTGCTGTTACCATCAAACAGTCAGACAGAGAGTTACTGATTGACCCCCCCCCCCCCACTACCTTACTGCTGTTACCATCAAACAGTCAGACAGAGAGTTACTGATTGACCCCCCCCCCCCCCCCCCACTACCTTACTGCTGTTACCATCAGACAGTCAGACAGAGAGTTACTGATTGACCCCCCCCCCCCACTACCTTACTGCTGTTACCACCAGACAGTCAGACAGAGAGTTACTGATTGACCCCCCCACTACCTTACTGCTGTTACCATCAGACAGTCAGACAGAGAGTTACTGATTGACCCCCCCCCCCCCCCCCCACTACCTTACTGCTGTCACCATCAGACAGTCAGACAGAGAGTTACTGATTGACCCCCCCCCCCCCCCCCCCCCCCCCCACTACCTTACTGCTGTTACCATCAGACAGTCAGACAGAGAGTTACTGATTGACCCCCCCCCCTACCTTACTGCTGTTACCATCAGACAGTCAGACAGAGAGTTACTGATTGACCCCCCCCCCCCCCCCACTACCTTACTGCTGTTACCATCAGACAGTCAGACAGAGAGTTACTGATTGACCCCCCCCCCCCCCACTACCTTACTGCTGTTACCGTCAGACAGTCAGACAGAGAGTTACTGATTGACCCCCCCCCCCCCCCACTACCTTACTGCTGTTACCGTCAGACAGTCAGACAGAGAGTTACTGATTGACCCCCCCACTACCTTACTGCTGTTACCATCAGACAGTCAGACAGAGAGTTACTGATTGACCCCCCCCCCCCCCCCCACTACCTTACTGCTGTTACCATCAGACAGTCAGACAGGGAGTTACTGATTGACCCCCCCCCCCCCACTACCTTACTGCTGTTACCGTCAGACAGTCAGACAGAGAGTTACTGATTGACCCCCCCCACTACCTTACTGCTGTTACCATCAGACAGTCAGACAGAGAGTTACTGATTGACCCCCCCCCCCCCCCCCACTACTTTCATCTTACTCTACCTCAAACCTACAGGACGGACAGGAAGGGAGAGTGGAGGACGACAACATTGTCTCTTGGCTAAGATTAATTAGTGTGTTCTTGGTTCCAATGCTGTCTTCATATTCATATTCGTATATCATTCTGTCAGGTGAAAATGCCTTTCTAACTTTTCTTTTAGGGGGTGAGGAGATTTGTAGGCCAGGTGCATCTATCTATCTAAACTGTTCACTTATATAGTTTCTATATTTTCTATATTTCTATCTTTTCTATATTTCTATATTTTCTATATTTTCTATATTTCTATCTTTTCTATATTTTCTATATTTCTATATTTTCTATATTTTCTATATTTCTATATTTTCTATATTTCTATCTTTTCTATATTTTATATATTTTATATATTTCTATCTTTTATATATTTTATATATTTCTATATTTTATATATTTCTATATTTTCTATATTTCTATCTTTTCTATATTTTATATATTTCTATATTTTCTATCTTTTATATATTTTCATTATTTCTATATTTTCTATATTTCTATCTTTTCTATATTTTCTATATTTCTATATTTTCTATCTTTTATATATTTTCATTATTTCTATATTTTCTATATTTCTATATTTTCTATATCTTATTACACTTATATATTGTATTGTATCTCTCTCCGACTCCCATGCCTTCTTACGTCAATCTATACGTATAACTTTGGATCAGATCAATGAGGTAAGATTATATATTTTTTGGGGTTATTTGTGATTTATTTTATTTTAGATATGTAGAGAATATAATTGGTTTGCATTGTGGAGGGCAACATGAGGGCGGTGGTGCTTGCTGTGGGTTGACTTAATGGAACAAACAAAAAAAGGTGGATTCCCACGTTAGGACATGTGACTGTGAAACGTTTTATTTAAAAAAATGTTGGTGGGGGGGGACCCTTTTGGGACCCTTTTCTCAAGACATTGAGATGTACAGTACGTTACCCAACATTTATAAGGCTTTCGTAAAGCATTTGTAAACGCACACATACTCATGGAAAAATACCAATTGGTTCAAGTTTGACCAAAAACATCTTCAAGCCTTATGGCAGCTGACATAACCTGACATAGGTAGACATAACCTGACATAGGTAGACATAACCTGACATAGGTAGACATAACCTGACATAGGTAGACATAACCTGACAAAGGTAGACATAACCTGACATAGGTAGACATAACCTGACATAGTTAGACATAACCTGCCTTGAAGCAAAAACCAAACACCTTCTGAATGTTACATACGATCAGATATTTTACATCACTATGGGGCCCGGGTTCCCAGACCCAGATTTAAACCCAGTCCAGGACTAAAAGAAAAATACTTTCAATAGTCTGAATTTAACTATGTTTTTTAATCCAGAAGCAGTCTGTAATCTTAATCTGTAATCTTAATCTGTAATGTTAAGTCTGTAATCTTAATCTGTAATCTTAATCTGTAATCTTAAATATGTAATCTTAAATCTGTAATCTTAATCTGTAATCTTAATCTGTAATCTTAAATCTGTAATCTTAATCTGTAATCTTAAATCTGTAATCTTAATATGTAATCTTAATCTGTAATCTTAATCTGTAATCTTAAATCTGTAATTTTAAGTCTGTAATCTTAAATCTGTAATCTTAATCTGGGGAATCGGTCCAACATCAGCTAGTATGTTGTATGCATGATGCTCATCAGTGAATGCTGCTTCCTTGTGAAGTGCCTTTGTCACTATACATGCTTTATAGAGTCCTGTTTTGATATGTCAACTGTGACAGAGTAAGTATTTGCATGCCCAACTTGTTCTGCACGCGTCGCTCACTCTGTCACCACTCTCGTACAATAGGTTTACTGTAGCGGTTCCCAAAAGTTCTCTGAGGAGGTTCTAAAGGAGACCCCAGAAGAACCCAACAGAACCATTTTACCAGGGCCACGTTCCCCACAGACGAACCCAACAGAACCATTTTACCAGGGTCACGTTCTCCACAGACTAACCCAACAGAACCATTTTACCAGGGCCATGTTCTCCACAGACTAACCCATCAGAACCATTTTACCAGGGCCATGTTACCCTCAGACTAACCCATCAGAACCATTTTACCAGGGCCATGTTCCCCGCAGACTAACCCAACAGAACCATCTTGATCATTTTACTTTGTATTTGTTCGTTTTTTTTCCCTTTTCCTAAAATAATTTAAAAAGATATATCTTGAAAAAGAATGTTCCATATGTTTAGGACAATCCTTCCACTGGAATAATGATATTCTAGTTTATTATTATTTAAAAAAAATTATGCAGCTCATCTGAAAACCCCACAAATATATTCTCGTCGACTTGAAGGAGTCTCTTTTCCTTTCCTCAAGTTGGGAATTAATGAATTAATTCAAAGGGGGGGGGGGGAGGGGGGTCACTAAATTATTCCATTTCTTTCTTCTGTTCTCTCTCTGCATGTTCTTCTTTCACAGCTCTGTGTACTTCCCAGTAACCATACTGCTGTTCTGTTGTCACTGTGGCCTCCACATAACGAGTGTGTGTTTAAAGTGTTAAGCATTCACACTAGGTGTGAGTCCTAAATCGCACCCTATTTCCTTTATAGTTCACTACTTTTGACCAAGGCCAAAGTAGTCAGCACTATATAGGGTTTAGGGTGCAATTTAGGGGTCGTACCCAGTGTTATGATTACTCGCACAGTCACAGACAGGAACAGGAAGTGAGACAGAGCTGGGTAATGGGGATATTGTAAATAGACTTGCAATTAAAAAGTAGAATATAACTGGAGTGGTAAAAAAAATGTCACAGACGCTACTGATGAAGAGGAGTACGACAACTACAGCAGCAGCAGAAACACTTTTTGATGTCGTTTCCTGTTAATTCTACTTTTCCTATTGTTTATAAATACTCTTGTCTGCCCTCCATAGTCTCTCTCCCTCTCTTTTTATCCATCAATATTGACTACCGTGTCTTTTTTTCATACTGGGTTTTGGTCAAATAGAAAAGGATTGAGGAAAGGTCTTTGAGACTGTCTGAGAGAAAACTTTCCTACAGGGATGCTGGCCCGTGTTCCACAGTCGTGTCATGTTGGCTGGATGTTAATACGCACGGGAAACTGTTTAGCGTAAAAACCCAGCAGCGTTGCAGTTCTTGACACAAACCTGGTGCGCCTGGCACCGACGACCATACCTCGTTCAAAGGCACTTACATATTTTGTCTTACCCCATTCACCCTCTGAATGGCACACAATCCATGTCTCATTTGTCTCAAGGCTTAAAAATCCTTCTTTAATCTGTGTCCTCCCCTTCATCTACACTGATTGAAGTGGATTTAACAGGTGACATCAATAAGGGATCATAGCGTTCACCTGGATTCACCTGGTCAGTCTAGGTCATGGGAAGAGCAGGTGTTCCTAATGTTTTTGTACAGTGTATATTAGGTAGCATTACATAGATATTACATCCTTTATAATTTAGTGACAATGACAATCAGGGCGGATGACATTGGGCTGCTATCATCACGTCCTCTCCCCTCCTCTCCCAAGATGCACTGCTGTGAGGAAATCTCCCTCCTAGTCCATCTAGAAGATACATATCTATCTTGGTTTGTATCACGTTTCAGACAATGTCGAATTAACAACAGTTTATTAATTCAACAGGGGTGAAAGGCAGGTCGAGGGCAGGCAGAGGTTAGTAATCCAGAAAGGTGTGACAAGGGTACAGGACAGCAGGCAGGCTCAGGGTCAGGCTCAGGGTCAGGCTCAGGGTCAGGGTCAGGGTCAGGGTCAGGCAGAAAAAGGTCAAAACCGGGAAAACAGGAACAATCGAGAGACAGGAATAGAGGGGAAAATGCTGGTAGGTTTGACGAAACAAAATGAACTGGCAACAGGAAAAACAGAGAACACGGGTATAAATACACAGGGGATAATGGGGAAGATGGACGACACCTGGAGGGGGGTGGAGACAATCACATGACAGGGGACACAGATCAGGGTGGGACAGTTTGACTGGCCCCATGAGGACAGGGGAAACAGATCAGGATGGGACAGTTTGACTGGCCCCATGAGGACAGGGGAAACAGATCAGGGTGGGACAGTTTGACTGGCCCCATGAAGACAGGGACATATTTTTAACATATTAAAGCTGTTTCTCAGAGAGACAGCTAGTGTCCCAAATGGCACCCTATGCCATATTTAGTGCACTATGTCCCCATAGATCCCTGGTCAAAAGTAGTGCACTACATAAGGAATAGGGTACGCAGACTCAGAGAGAGACAGGTAGTGTCCCAAAAGGCACCCTATGCCAAAATACACAGGCAGTTAATATCAAATCAAAATCAATCAAATGTATTTATAAAGCCCTTCTTACATCAGCTGATATCTCAAAGTGCTGTACAGAAACCCAGCCTAAAACCCCAAACAGCAAGCAATGCAGATGTAGAAGCAGTTAGGAACCAAAATACACAGGCAGTTAGGAACCAATATACACAGGTAGTTAGGAACCAATAATAACAGGTAGTTAGGAACCAATATACACAGGTAGTTAGGAACCAATAATAACAGGCAGTTAGGAACCAATATACACAGGTAGTTAGGAACCAATATACACAGGTAGTTAGGAACCAATATACACAGGTAGTTAGGAACCAATAATAACAGGCAGTTAGGAACCAATATACACAGGTAGTTAGGAACCAATAATAACAGGCAGTTAGGAACCAATATACACAGGTAGTTAGGAACCAATATACACAGGTAGTTAGGAACCAATAATAACAGGCAGTTAGGAACCAATATACACAGGTAGTTTGGAACCAATATACACAGGCAGTTAGGCACCAATATACACAGGTAGTTAGGAACCAATATACACAGGTAGTTAGGAACCAATATACACAGGTAGTTAGGAACCAATATACACAGGTAGTTAGGAACCAATATACACGGGTAGTTAGGAACCAATATACACAGGTAGTTAGGAACCAATATACACAGGTAGTTAGGAACCAATATACACGGGTAGTTTGGAACCAATATACACAGGCAGTTAGGAACCAATATACACAGGTAGTTAGGAACCAATATACACAGGTAGTTAGGAACCAATATGCACAGGCAGTTAGTAACCAATATACACAGGTAGTTAGGAACCAATATACACAGGTAGTTAGGAACCAATATACACAGGTAGTTAGGAACCAATATACACAGGTAGTTAGGAACCAATATACACGGGTAGTTAGGAACCAATATACACAGGCAGTTAGGAACCAATATACACAGGTAGTTAGGAACCAATATACACGGGTAGTTAGGAACCAATATACACAGGTAGTTAGGAACCAATATACACAGGTAGTTAGGAACCAATATACACAGGTAGTTAGGAACCAAAATACACAGGTAGTTAGGAACCAATAATAACAGACAGTTAGGAACCAATATACACAGGCAGTTAGGAACCAATATACACAGGCAGGTAGGAACCAATATACACAGGCAGTTAGGAACCAATAATAACAGGCAGTTAGGAACCAATATACACAGGCAGGTAGGAACCAATATACACAGGCAGGTAGGAACCAAAATACACAGGTAGTTAGGAACCAATATACACAGGTAGTTCGGAACCAATATACACAGGCAGGTAGGAACCAAAATACACAGGTAGTTAGGAACCAATATACACAGGTAGTTAGGAACCAAAATACACAGGCAGTTAGGAACCAATATACACAGGTAGTTAGTAAAGCTAAGGCAAGCTTTTTCAAACAGAAATGTGCTTCCTGTAGCACTAATTCCACTGTAAAGTACATGAAGAATAAGAGCACCTCCTCCCAGCTGCCCACTGCATTGAGGCTAGGAAACACTGTCACTACCGATAAATACACGATAATCGAGAATTTCAATATACATTTTTCTACGGCTGGCCATGCTTTCCACCTGGCTACCCCTACCCCGGTCAACAGCCCTGCTCTCCCCACAGCAACTTGCCCAAGCCTCCCCCATTTCACCTTCACCCAAATCCAGATATCTGATGTTCTGAAAGAGCTACAAAACCTGGACCCCTACAAATCAGCTGGGCTAGACAATCTGGACCCTCTCTTTCTAAAATTAACTGCCGAAATGTTGCAACCCCTATTACTAGCCTGTTCAACCTCTCTTTCGTATCGTCTGAGATCCCCAAAGATTGGAACGCTGCCGCGGTCAACCCCCTCTTCAAAGGGGGAGACACTCTAGACCCAAACTGCTACAGACCTATATCTATCCTACCCTGTGCAGCTGTCTTCATCGACCTGGCCAAGGCTTTCGACTCTGTCAATCACCACATTCTTATCGGCCGACTCAACAGCCTTGGTTTCTCAAATGATTGCCTCGCCTGGTTCACCAACTACCTCTCAGACAGAGTTCAGTGTGTCAAATCGGAGGGCCTGTTGTCCAGACCTCTGGCAGTCTCTATGGGGGTTCCACAAGGTTCAATTCTCGGGTCGACTCTTTTCTCTGTATATATCAATAATGTTGCTCTTGCTGCTGGTGATTCTCTGATCCACCTCTACGCAGACGACACCATTCTGTATACTTCTGGCCCTTCTTTGGACACTGTGGTAACTAACCTCCAGACGAGCTTCAATGCCATACAACTCTCCTTCCGTGGCCTCCAACTGCTCTTAAATACAAGTAAAACCAAATGCATGCTCTTCAACCGATCGCTGCCTGCTCCTGCCCGCCCGCCTAGCATCACTACTCTGGA
>NC_074681.1:8613593-8671093 GCF_029448725.1 Salvelinus fontinalis | reverse complement strand
GTCCTCTCCTCCTCTCCTCCCCCTGTCCTCTCCTCCCCCTGTCCTCTCCTCCTCTCCTCCCCCTGTCCTCTCCTCCTCTCCTCCCCCTGGTCCTCTCCTCCCCCCGTCCTCTCCTCCTCTCCTCCCCCCTGTCCTCTCCTCCTCTCCTCCCCCTGTCCTCTCCTCCTCTCCTCCCCCTGTCCTCTCCTCCTCTCTTCCCCCCGTCCTCTCCTCCTCTCCTCCCCCTGTCCTCTCCTCCTCTCCTCCTCTCCTCCCCCTGTCCTCTCTTCCTCTCCTCCCCCCTGTCCTCTCCTCCTCTCCTCCCCCTGTCCTCTCTTCCTCTCCTCCCCCTGTCCTCTCCTCCTCTCTTCCCCCCGTCCCCCAGATGATCACTCCAGAGTCAGACTTCAGCCCCAGGAGGGAGAGCAGAACTCTGATTACATTAATGCAAATTACGTTGATGTAAGTACACACACCAGCCAGCTACACACACACGCACGCACGCACGCACGCACATCAGCCAGCTACACACACACACACACACACACACACACACACACACACACACACACACACACACACACACACACACACACACACACACCCACACACACACACACACACACACTCACACTCACACTTCAGCCAGCTACACACACACACACACTTCAGCCAGCTACAAGGACGCAACGGTTGCTGCCTCCGATGCTCTCTGAGCGAGAGGGTAGCTGGCAGGGCGTCATGGTGAACCTTTAGGACACACACACACACACACACACACACACACACACACACACACACACACACACACACACACGCACTGCCTTTATGTAAAGTTTTATGTCTTCTTCTTTCAACGAGACATGTTTGTATGAATCAGAATCAGGAGCTGGTTGAAACAGAGAAAGCTGATGGGAAACTGAGGTTGATTACAGTTTGACATGTTAGTCATTTAGCAGGCGCTCTTATCCAGAGCCACTTATTAAAGTAGTGTATTTATCTCGAGGTAGCTAGGTGAGACAACCACATATCACAGTCATAACAAGTACATTTTCCCCCTCGACAAAGTAGGGATCAGCAAACTCCGAGCTCTTAGATAGGAATGTGAATTATCCACAAATACACATCATAGGGAGTAATGACAGGACATAGTGAACCTATGACACATCATAGGGAGTAATGACAGGACATAGTGAACCTATGACACATCATAGGGAGTAATGACAGGACATAGTTAACCTATGACACAACATAGGGAGTAATGACAGGACATAGTGAACCTATGACACATCATAGGGAGTAATGACAGCACATAGTGAACCTATGACACATCATAGGGAGTAATGCCAGGACATAGTTAACCTATGACACAACATAGGGAGTAATGACAGGACATAGTGAACCTATGACACATCATAGGGAGTAATGACAGGACATAGTGAACCTATGACACATCATAGGGAGTAATGACAGGACATAGTTAACCTATGACACATCATAGGGAGTAATGATCGGACATAGTTAACCTATGACACATCATAGGGGGTAATAGAAGGACATAGTGAACATATGACACATCATAGGGAGTAATGATCGGACATAGTTAACCTATGACACATCATAGGGGGTAATAGAAGGACATAGTGAACATATGACACATCATAGGGAGTAATGACAGGACATAGTTAACCTATGACACATCATAGGGAGTAATGACAGGACATAGTTAACCTATGACACATCATAGGGAGTAATGACAGGTCATAGTTAACCTATGACACATCATATGGAGTAATGACATGACATAGTGAACCTATGACACATCATAGGGAGTAATGGCAGGACATAGTTAATCTATGACACATCATAGGGAGTAATGACAGGACATCGTTAACCTATGACACATCGTAGTGAGTAATGACAGGACATAGTTAACCTATGACACATCATAGGGAGTAATGACATGACATAGTTAACCTATGACACATAAGAGGGAGTAATGGCAAGACATAGTTAACCTATGACACATTATAGGGATTAATGACATGACATAGTTAAGCTATGACACAACATAGGGAGTAATGACAGGACATAGTGAACCTATGACACATCATAGGGAGTAATGACAGGACATAGTGAACCTATGACACATCATAGGGAGTAATGACAGTACATAGTTAACATATGACACAACATAGGGAGTAATGACAGGACATAGTGAACCTATGAAACATCATAGGGAGTAATGACAGGACATAGGGAACCTATGACACATCATAGAGAGTAATGACAGGACATAGTGAACCTATGACACATCATAGGTAATGACAGGACATAGTGAACCTATGACACATCATAGGGAGTAATGATAGGACATAGTTAACCTATGACACATCATAGGGAGTAATGACAGGACATAGTGAACCTATGACACATCATAGGGAGTAATGATAGGACATAGTTAACCTATGACACATCATAGGGAGTAATGATAGGACATAGTTAACCTATGACACGTCGTAGGGGGTAATGGCAGGACATAGTGAACATATGACACATCATAGGGAGTAATGATAGGACATAGTTAACCTATGACACATCATAGGGAGTAATGATAGGACATAGTTAACCTATGACACATCATAGGGGGTAATGGCAGGACATAGTGAACATATGACACATCATAGGGAGTAATGACAGGACATAGTTAACCTATGACACATCATAGGGAGTAATGACAGGACATAGTTAACCTATGACACATCATAGGGAGTAATGACAGGTCATAGTTAACCTATGACACATCATATGGAGTAATGACATGACATAGTGAACCTATGACACATCAGAGGGAGTAATGGTAAGACATAGTTAACCTATGACACATCATAGGGAGTAATGATAGGACATAATTAACCTATGACACATCATAGGGAGTAATGGCAGGACATAGTTAGCCTATGACACATCATAGGGAGTAATGACAGGACATAGTTAACCTCTGACACATCGCAGGGAGTAATAGCATGACATAGTTAACCTATGACACATCATAGGGAGTAATGACAGGACATAGTTAACCTATGACACATCATAGGGAGTAATGACATGACATAGTTAACCTATGACACATCATAAGGAGTAATGACAGGGCATTGTTAACCTAAGACACATCATAGGGAGTAATGATGGGACATAGTTATTAACCTATGACACATCATAGGGAGTAATGACAGGACATAGTTACCCTATGACACAACATAGGGAGTAATGGCAGAACATAGTAAACTTATGACACATCATAGTGAGTAATGACAGGACATAGTGAACCTATGACACATCATAGGGAGTAATGACAGGACATAGTGAACCTATGACACATCATAGGGAGTAATGACAGGACATAGTTAACCTATGACACAACATAGGGAGTAATAATAGGACATAGTTAACCTATGACACATCATAGGGAGTAATGACAGGACATAGTTAACCCATGACACATCATAGGGAGTAATGACAGGACATAGTTAACATAAGACACATCATAGGGAGTCATGACAGGACATAGTTAACCTATGACACATCATAGGGAGTAATGACAGGACATAGTTAACCTATGACACATTGTAGGGAGTAATGACAGGACATAGTTAACCTATGACACATCAGAGGGAGTAATGACATGACATAGTTAAGCTATGATACACCATAGGGAGTAATGACAGGACATATTTAACCTATGACACATCATAGGGAGTAATGACAGGACATAGTTAACCTATGACACATCATAAGGAGTAATGACAGGACATAGTTAACCTTAGACACATCATGGGGAGTAATGACAGGACATAGTGAACCTATGACACATTATAGGTAGTAATGACAGGACATAGTGAACCTATGACACATCATAGGGAGTAATGACAGGACATAGTTAACCTATGACACATCATAGGGAGTAATGCCAGGACATAGTTAACCTATGACACATCATAGGGAGTAATGACAGGACATAGTTAACCTAAGAATAGGCTATGTTGAGGTTCCTGCCGAGGAACAGTTCCCCTACAATAGTAAGTGTTAGAAGCGTTAGTGACTGGCCTCTCGTAGCCGAATGCTTTGACTACCTGACTCCTTTAAGTGGTTTTCTCCTCACGAGATCAGACGTAAATTCATAATGCTAGGTGCTCACTCTCACACTGCACCCTGACACTTCCCAAGCGTAAATTGATAATGCAGTGTGTTAAATGATTTACCTCTTCAACAGCATTCAGTTCATGCCCATTATGAGGACAGGAGAGTTCTGCGGAGAAGAGTGTGTGTGTGTGTGTGTGTGTGTGTGTGTGTGTGTGTGTGTGTGTGTGTGTGTGTGTGTGTGTGTGTGTGTGTGTGTGTGTGTGTGTGTGTGTGTGTGTGTGTGTGTGTGTGTGTGTGTGTGTGTGTGTGTGTGTGTGTGTGTGTGCGTGGAGACTCACAACATCAGCTAGTGGGCCATTATCAGAAAAATATGTATGAATGTTTGTGCTCTCTGAAAGTCTTTCTTACCCGTCTCCTGTCCTGCCTAATCAACTCCTCTGTAAAGAACATCTCCACTAGGGTTAATATGCCAGTGATTAGCATTCAGGAAGATATGAATAAGTCACGAGGCTAAGCAGGGTAGAACAGGAGTGGGGAAAAAACCTCATGTGTGGACATGCAATAGAACGCACATCAGCCAGCTACACACACACACACACACACACACACACACACACACACACACACACACACACACACACACACACACACACACACACACACACACACACACACACACACAAAAACACATTACCTAATTTTGGCTCGTCCTTCTTCAAAATAATTCCTATAACGGTTACTTTCCACATTCACATTAATCCATTTGTTTTATTATTACATTTGAAAAACACACTCGTAGGCCCAGCTGAAGGGGTGTGGGGTGGGAGAACAATCAGGAGATGATGAGAGAGGGAAGAGGGTGAAGAGAGAGGGGAGAGGGAGAAGAGAGAGATGGAGAAGAGGGAAGAGAGAGGAGAAAGGGAGGAGAGAGAGATGGAGAAGAGGGAAGAGGGAGGAGAAAGGGAGGAGAGAGGGAAGATGGTGGAGAGAGGGAAGATGGAGGAGGGAGGGAAGATGGAGGAGGGAGGGAAGATGGAGGAGGGAGGGAAGAGGGAGTAGAGAGAGAGGGGAGAGGGAGAAGAGAGAGGGGAGAGGGAGTAGAGAGACGGAGAAGAGAGAGGGGAGAGGGAGAAGGGAGAGGGAGGAGAGAGGGAGAAAAGAGGGAAGAGGGAGGAGAGAGAAGGGAGAGGGAGAAGAGAGAGAGGGAGAAGAGGGAAGAGAGAAGATGGAGGAGAGAGGGACGAGGGAGAAGAGAGGGAAGAGAGAGAATATGGAGGAGAGAGGGAGAAGGGAGGAGAGATGGAAGATGGAGGAGAGAGGGAAAAGGGAGGAGAGATGGAAGATGGAGGAGAGAGGGAGGGAAGAGGTAGTAGAGAGACGGAGAAGAGAGAGGGGAGAGGGAGACGAGAGAGGGAGAAGAGAGAGGGAGAAGAGAGAGGGGAGAGGGAGTAGAGAGACGGAGAAGAGAGAGGGGAGAGGGAGTAGAGAGACGGAGAAGAGAGAGGGGAGAGGGAGGAGAGAGAGAGGGAAGAGGTAGTAGAGAGAGGAAGAAGAGAGAGGGGAGAGGGAGACGAGAGAGGGAGGAGAGAGAGGGGAGAGGGAGTAGAGAGACGGAGAAGAGAGAGTGGAGAGGGAGTAGAGAGACGGAGAAGAGAGAGGGGAGAGGGAGGAGAGAGAGAGGGAAGAGGTAGTAGAGAGAGGAAGAAGAGAGAGGGGAGAGGGAGACGAGAGAGGGAGGAGAGAGAGGGGAGAGGGAGAAGAGAGACGGAGAAGAGAGAGGGGAGAGGGAGAAGAGAGAGGGAGAAGAGAGAGGGGAGAGGGAGTAGAGAGACGGAGAAGAGAGAGTGGAGAGGGAGTAGAGAGACGGAGAAGAGAGAGGGGAGAGGGAGGAGAGAGAGAGGGAAGAGGTAGTAGAGAGAGGAAGAAGAGAGAGGGGAGAGGGAGACGAGAGAGGGAGGAGAGAGAGGGGAGAGGGAGTAGAGAGACGGAGAAGAGAGAGTGGAGAGGGAGTAGAGAGACGGAGAAGAGAGAGGGGAGAGGGAGAAGAGAGAGGGAGAAGAGAGAGGGGAGAGGGAGTAGAGAGACGGAGAAGAGAGAGTGGAGAGGGAGTAGAGAGACGGAGAAGAGAGAGGGGAGAGGGAGAAGAGAGAGGGAGAAGAGAGAGGGGAGAGGGAGTAGAGAGACGGAGAAGAGAGAGTGGAGAGGGAGTAGAGAGACGGAGAAGAGAGAGGGGAGAGGGAGAAGAGAGAGGGAGAAGAGAGAGGGGAGAGGGAGTAGAGAGACGGAGAAGAGAGAGGGGAGAGGGAGAAGGGAGAGGAAGGAGGGAGAGGGAGAAGAGAGAGGGGAGAGGGAGAAGAGAGGGAAGATGGAGGAGAGAGGGAAGATGCGGGGGGAGGGAGGAGAGAGGGAAGATGAGGGGGAGGGAGGAGAGAGGGAAGAGGGAGGAGAGAGAGGGGAGAGGGAGAAGAGAGAGTGGAGAGGGAGAAGAGAGAGAGGAGAGGGAGAAGAGAGAGAGGGAGAGGGAGAAGAGAGAGAGGAGAGGGAGAAGAGAGAGTGGAGAGGGAGAAGAGAGAGGGGAGAGGGAGAAGAGAGAGTGGAGAGGGAGAAGAGAGAGAGGAGAGGGAGAAGAGAGAGAGGGAGAACAGGGAAGAGAGAAAAGATGGAGGAGAGAGGGAGGAAGGAGAAGAGAGAGAAGATGGAGGAGAGAGGGAGGAGAGATGGAAGATGGAGGAGAGAGGGAAGAGGGAGGAGAGAGAGAGGGAGGAGAAAGGGAAGATGGAGGAGAGAGGGAGGATGGAGGGGAGAGGGAAGATGGAGGGAGAGGGAGGGAAGATGGAGGAGAGAGGGAGGATGGAGGGGATAGGGAAGGGAGAAGAGGGAGGAGAGAGGGAAGAGGGGTGAGAGAGGGAAGAGGAAGGAGAGATGGAAGAGAGGGAAGAGGGAGGGGAGAGGGAAGAGGGAGGAGAGAGGGGAGATAGGGAGAAGAGAGAGGGGAGAGGGAGTAGAGAGAGAGTGGAGAGGGGGTAGAGAGAGGGGAGAGGGAGAAGAGAGGGAAGAGGGAGAAGAGAGGGAAGATGGAGGAGAGAGGGAAGATGGAGGAGAGAGGGAAGATGGAGGAGAGAGGGAAGAGGGAGGAGAGGGAAGAGGGAGGAGAGAGGGCAAAGGGGGAAGAGAGAGGAGAGAGGGAAGATGAGGGGGAGGGAGGAGAGAGGGAAAAATGAGAAGAGAGAAGGGAGAGGGAGAGGGAGAAGAGAGAGGGGAGAGGGAGAAGAGAGAGAGGAGAGGGAGAAGAGAGAGAGGGAGAAGAGGGAAGAGAGAAGATGGAGGAGAGAGGGACGAGGGAGAAGAGAGGGAAGAGAGAGAATATGGAGGAGAGAGGGAAAAGGGAGGAGAGATGGAAGATGGAGGAGAGAGGGAGGGAAGAGGTAGTAGAGAGACGGAGAAGAGAGAGGGGAGAGGGAGACGAGAGAGGGAGAAGAGAGAGGGGAGAGGGAGTAGAGAGAGGGAGGAGAGAGAGGGAGAAGAGAGAGGGGAGAGGGAGACGAGAGAGGGAGGAGAGAGAGGGAGAAGAGAGAGGGGAGAGGGAGACGAGAGAGGGAGGAGAGAGAGGGAGAAGAGAGAGGGGAGAGGGAGACGAGAGAGGGAGGAGAGAGGGAGGGGAGAGGGAGAAGGGAGACGGAGAAGAGAGAGGGGAGAGGGAGAAGAGAGAGGGAGAAGAGAGAGGGGAGAGGGAGTAGAGAGACGGAGAAGAGAGAGTGGAGAGGGAGTAGAGAGACGGAGAAGAGAGAGGGGAGAGGGAGAAGAGAGAGGGAGAAGAGAGAGGGGAGAGGGAGACGAGAGGGAGGAGAGCGGGAAGATGGAGGGGAGAGGGAAGAGGGAGGAGAGAGGGGAGAGGGAGTAGAGAGACGGAGAAGAGAGAGTGGAGAGGGAGTAGAGAGACGGAGAAGAGAGAGGGGAGAGGGAGAAGAGAGAGGGAGAAGAGAGAGGGGAGAGGGAGGGAAGAGGGAGGAGAGGGAAGAGGGAGGAGAGAGGGGGAGAGGGAGAAGAGAGAGGGCAAAGGGGGAAGAGAGAGGGGAGAGTGAGAAGAGAGAGGGGAGAGGGAGAAGAGAGAGGGAGAAGGGGGAAGAGAGAGGGGAGTGGGAGAAGAGAGAGTGAAGAGGGAGAAGAGAGAGGGGAGAGGGAGAAGAGAAATTGAGAAGAGAGAGGGGAGAGTGAGAAGAGAGAGGGGAGAGGGAGAAGAGAGAGGGGAAAGGGGGAAGAGAGAGGGATGAGGGAGAAGAGAGAGGGAAGAGGGAGACAAAAGAGGGGAGAGGGAGAAAAGAGAGGGGGGAGTAGAGAGAGTGGAGAGGGAGAAGAAAGAGGGATAAGAGATAGGGGAGATTGAGAAGAAAGAGGGGAGAGGGAGAAGAGACAGGGGAGAGGGAGAAGAAAGAGGGGAGATCGAGAAGAGAGAGGAGATGGGGAGAAGAGAGAGGAGGAAGTGGGAAGAGAGAGGGGAGAGGGAGAAGAGAGAGGGGAGAGGGAGAAGAAAGAGGGGAGAGGGAGAGGGAGAAGAGAGAGGGGAGAGGGAGAAGAGAGAGGGGAGAGGGAGAAGAAAGAGGGGAGAGGGAGAAGAGAGAGGGGGGAGTAGAGAGAGTGGAGAGGGAGAAGACAATCAGTACCAGGCCCAGCTGAGGAGAGGAAAGAGGGGATGAGAGAGAGAGAAAGATAAGTCTTTAAGTCTTAATGCTTTGTTTCCTGTTGTCTCTCCTGAGGGAAAACGAGGAAGGGGACAAATAAAATTTCAGGGATTATTTTAGATTAACGTAATCCATGGGACTAGCAGCTCTATTGTGGAGATCAGTGTAGTTTGCTATATCTGGGGATCATCAACACTTTGGAAGCTTGTTATCTAGATAGATGTTTGGTGGTGTGTGTGTGTTCGTGCTTAAGTGTGCGTGTGTGTTTGTGTGTGTGTGTGTGTGTGTGTGTGTGTGTGTGTGTGTGTGTGTGTGTGTGTGTGTGTGTGTGTGTGTGTGTGTGTGTGTGTGTGTGTGTGTGTGTGTGTGTGTGTGTGTGTGTGTGTGTGTGTGTGTGTGTGTGTGTGTGTTCGTTGCGTTCGTCTCGTCTGCATTTTAGAGTTGATCTCACTATATTGACTGACAACGTGTCACCACTTCTGAACGACGATGAGAACCTCTTGGTATTCTGATTCTCTCTGACTTCTTTGTTTTTACAGGGCTACCACAGGCCGAACCATTACATCGCTACCCAAGGTAAGATGGGAAATTATGAACTGTGTGTGTGAGCATTGTAGAGCCTTGCTTACATTAACACACACACACACACACACACTGTCGGGTGAGTGTCGTGTGCTAGTGGTGAACGGGTCAGCTGTTTGTTCACCCCCACACACACACACACACACACACACACACACACACACACACAGACACACACACACACACACACACACACACACACACACACACACACACACACACACACACACACACACACACACACACACACACACACACAATTGCTAATCACCCATCTGCAAGCCACCTGCCTAACCCTAACCCTTTATGTAATAAGGCCCGCGCCCGAACCTCTAATATAGAAAATGAGCTGTAAACATCAGTCAGAGGAGACTGAATGATTTGTTGACATGGAGTGCAGGAGTTTTCTGCCTGATTCAGATAAGCTTTGTTTCTGCTTATAATATGCAACATTTTGGTAAACTATTTGTTAGTCAACTTGTCTATATAATTAGATCCATACAATTTATCTTCTGTTATTATACTGTGTGTTGCCCTATAAAATGCTTCAATCTAGTTGATGTCGGTGAAGTTTTCACTGCTTCTTTGACGGAGCAAAGAGGTTTAGGGACCGGGGAGAAAATGCAATAACTAAAACATTTTTTTTGTACGATTTTCTGTGCAAAATCAGTTTGACCGTTTTTCAGGAATTAGAAAGCTGTGAAAATAACCCAACATGTTTCTGATCAGATTACAGTTCAACTTGGATGCATATTTTATGTGGTTGAAATACTGCCAGTTGTTATGATGCTGATAAAGACAGCACTTTTACATACGGTCCCTAACTGCACATTCACAGTCTGTCAAGATGCTGAAAGAAATAAATCCTATTGCTCCACTCCTGTGCCCCATTATAAAGTTTACATACGGTCCCTAACTGTTCTGGTCCTCTCTTCTATAACATCAGACTACTGTTCTGGTCCTCTCTTCTATAACAGACTACTGTTCTGGTCCTCTCTTCTATAACAGACTACTGTTCTGGTCCTCTCTTCTATAACAGACTACTGTTCTGGTCCTCTCTTCTATAACAGACTACTGTTCTGGTCCTCTCTTCTATAACAGACTACTGTTCTGGTCCTCTCTACTATAACAGACTACTGTTCTGGTCCTCTCTTCTATAACAGACTACTGTTCTGGTCCTCTCTTCTATAACAGACTACTGTTCTGGTCCTCTCTTCTATAACAGACTACTGTTCTGGTCCTCTCTTCTATAACAGACTACTGTTCTGGTCCTCTCTTCTATAACATCAGACTACTGTTCTGGTCCTCTCTTCTATAACATTAGACTACTGTTCTGGTCCTCTCTTCTATAACATTAGACTACTGTTCTGGTCCTCTCTTCTATAACATTAGACTACTGTTCTGGTCCTCTCTTCTATAACATTAGACTACTGTTCTGGTCCTCTCTTCTATAACAGACTACTGTTCTAGTCCTCTCTTCTATAACAGACTACTGTTCTAGTCCTCTCTTCTATAACATCAGACTACTGTTCTGGTCCTCTCTTCTATAACATTAGACTACTGTTCTGGTCCTCTCTTCTATAACATCAGACTACTGTTCTGGTCCTCTCTTCTATAACAGACTACTGTTCTGGTCCTCTCTTCTATAACATTAGACTACTGTTCTGGTCCTCTCTTCTATAACAGACTACTGTTCTGGTCCTCTCTTCTATAACAGACTACTGTTCTGGTCCTCTCTTCTATAACATTAGACTACTGTTCTGGTCCTCTCTTCTATAACATTAGACTACTGTTCTGGTCCTCTCTTCTATAACATTAGACTACTGTTCTGGTCCTCTCTACTATAACAGACTACTGTTCTGGTCCTCTCTTCTATAACATCAGACTACAGTTCTGGTCCTCTCTTCTATAACAGACTACTGTTCTGGTCCTCTCTTCTATAACAGACTACTGTTCTGGTCCTCTCTTCTATAACAGACTACTGTTCTGGTCCTCTCTTCTATAACATTAGACTACTGTTCTGGTCGTCTCTTCTATAACATCAGACTACTGTTCTGGTCCTCTCTACTATAACAGACTACTGTTCTGGTCCTCTCTTCTATAACAGACTACTGTTCTGGTCCTCTCTTCTATAACAGACTACTGTTCTGGTCCTCTCTTCTATAACAGACTACTGTTCTGGTCCACTCTTCTATAACAGACTACTGTTCTGGTCCTCTCTTCTATAACAGACTACTGTTCTGGTCCACTCTTCTATAACAGACTACTGTTCTGGTCCTCTCTTCTATAACAGACTACTGTTCTGGTCCTCTCTTCTATAACAGACTACTGTTCTGGTCCTCTCTTCTATAACATCAGACTACTGTTCTGGTCCTCTCTTCTATAACATCAGACTACTGTTCTGGTCCTCTCTTCTATAACATTAGACTACTGTTCTAGTCCTCTCTTCTATAACAGACTACTGTTCTGGACCTCTCTTCTATAACAGACTACTGTTCTGGTCCTGTCTTCTATAACAGACTACTGTTCTGGTCCTCTCTTCTATAACAGACTACTGTTCTGGTCCTCTCTTCTATAACATCAGACTACTGTTCTGGCCCTCTCTTCTATAACAGACTACTGTTCTGGTCCTCTCTTCTATAACATCAGACTACTGTTCTGGTCCTCTCTTCTATAACATTAGACTACTGTTCTGGTCCTCTCTTCTATAACAGACTACTGTTCTGGTCCTCTCTTCTATAACAGACTACTGTTCTGGTCATCTCTTCTATAACAGACTACTGTTCTGGTCCTCTCTTCTATGACATTAGACTACTGTTCTGGTCCTCTCTTCTATAACAGACTACTGTTCTGGTCCTCTCTTCTATAACAGACTACTGTTCTGGTCCTCTATTCTATAACATTAGACTACTGTTCTGGTCCTCTCTTCTATAACAGACTACTGTTCTGGTCCTCTCTACTATAACAGACTACTGTTCTGGTCCTCTCTTCTATAACAGACTACTGTTCTGGTCCTCTCTTCTATAACAGACTACTGTTCTGGTCCTCTCTTCTATAACAGACTACTGTTCTGGTCCACTCTTCTATAACAGACTACTGTTCTGGTCCTCTCTTCTATAACATTAGACTACTGTTCTGGTCCTCTCTTCTATAACAGACTACTGTTCTGGTCCTCTCTACTATAACAGACTACTGTTCTGGTCCTCTCTTCTATAACAGACTACTGTTCTGGTCCTCTCTTCTATAACATCAGACTACTGTTCTGGTCCTTTCTTCTATAACAGACTACTGTTCTGGTCCTCTCTTCTATAACATTAGACTACTGTTCTGGTCCTCTCTTCTATAACAGACTACTGTTCTGGTCCTCTCTACTATAACAGACTACTGTTCTGGTCCTCTCTTCTATAACAGACTACTGTTCTGGTCCTCTCTTCTATAACAGACTACTGTTCTGGTCCTCTCTTCTATAACAGACTACTGTTCTGGTCCTCTCTTCTATAACAGACTACTGTTCTGGTCCTCTCTTCTATAACAGACTACTGTTCTGGTCCTCTCTTCTATAACAGACTACTGTTCTAGTCCTCTCTTCTATAACAGACTACTGTTCTGGTCCTCTCTTCTATAACATTAGACTACTGTTCTGGTCCTCTCTTCTATAACAGACTACTGTTCTGGTCCTCTCTTCTATAACAGACTACTGTTCTGGTCCTCTCTTCTATAACATCAGACTACTGTTCTGGTCCTCTCTTCTATAACAGACTACTGTTCTGGTCCTCTCTTCTATAACAGACTACTGTTCTGGTCCTCTCTTCTATAACATTAGACTACTGTTCTGGTCCTCTCTTCTATAACAGACTACTGTTCTGGTCCTCTCTTCTATAACATTAGACTACTGTTCTGGTCCTCTCTTCTATAACAGACTACTGTTCTGGTCCTCTCTTCTTTAACAGACTACTGTTCTGGTCCTCTCTTCTATAACAGACTACTGTTCTGGTCCTCTCTTCTATAACAGACTACTGTTCTAGTCCTCTCTTCTATAACAGACTACTGTTCTGGTCCTCTCTACTATAACAGACTACTGTTCTGGTCCTCCCTTCTATAACAGACTACTGTTCTGGTGCTCTCTTCTATAACAGACTACTGTTCTGGTCCTCTCTTCTATAACAGACTACTGTTCTGGTCCTCTCTTCTATAACAGACTACTGTTCTTGTCCTCTCTTCTATAACGTCAGACTACTGTTCTGGTCCTCTCTTCTATAACAGACTACTGTTCTGGTCCTCTCTTCTATAACAGACTACTGTTCTGGTCCTCTCTTCTATAACATTAGACTACTGTTCTGGTCCTCTCTTCTATAACATTAGACTACTGATTAACACTAGGAGCCTCTTCACTGTGACTGTTGGCCAGATTAACACTAGAAGCCTCTTCACTGTGACTGTTGGCCAGATTAACACTAGAAGCCTCTTCACTGTGACTGTTGGCCAGATTAACACTAGGAGCCTCTTCACTGTGACTGTTGGCCAGATTAACACTAGAAGCCTCTTCACTGTGACTGTTGGCCAGATTAACACTAGAAGCCTCTTCACTGTGACTGTTGGCCAGATTAACACTAGGAGCCTCTTCACTGTGACTGTTGGCCAGATTAACACTAGGAGCCTCTTCACTGTGACTGTTAGCCAGATTAACACTAGAAGCCACTTCACTGTGACTGTTGGCCAGATTAACACTAGGAGCCTCTTCACTGTGACTGTTGGCCAGATTAACACTAGGAGCCTCTTCACTGTGACTGTTGGCCAGATTAACACTAGAAGCCACTTCACTGTGACTGTTGGCCAGATTAACACTAGAAGCCTCTTCACTGTGACTGTTGGCCAGATTAACACTAGAAGCCTCTTCACTGTGACTGTTGGCCAGATTAACACTAGAAGCCTCTTCACTGTGACTGTTGGCCAGATTAACACTAGAAGCCTCTTCACTGTGACTGTTGGCCAGATTAACACTAGAAGCCTCTTCACTGTGACTGTTGGCCAGATTAACACTAGAAGCCTCTTCACTGTGACTGTTGGCCAGATTAACACTAGAAGCCACTTCACTGTGACTGTTGGCCAGATTAACACTAGAAGCCTCTTCACTGTGACTGTTGGCCAGATTAACACTAGAAGCCTCTTCACTGTGACTGTTGGCCAGATTAACACTAGAAGCCTCTTCACTGTGACTGTTGGCCAGATTAACACTAGAAGCCTCTTCACTGTGACTGTTGGCCAGATTAACACTAGGAGCCTCTTCACTGTGACTGTTGGCCAGATTAACACTAGAAGCCTCTTCACTGTGACTGTTGGCCAGATTAACACTAGAAGCCTCTTCACTGTGACTGTTGGCCAGATTAACACTAGGAGCCTCTTCACTGTGACTGTTGGCCAGATTAACACTAGGAGCCTCTTCACTGTGACTGTTGGCCAGATTAACACTAGAAGCCACTTCACTGTGACTGTTGGCCAGATTAACACTAGGAGCCTCTTCACTGTGACTGTTGGCCAGATTAACACTAGGAGCCTCTTCACTGTGACTGTTGGCCAGATTAACACTAGAAGCCACTTCACTGTGACTGTTGGCCAGATTAACACTAGAAGCCTCTTCACTGTGACTGTTGGCCAGATTAACACTAGAAGCCTCTTCACTGTGACTGTTGGCCAGATTAACACTAGAAGCCTCTTCACTGTGACTGTTGGCCAGATTAACACTAGAAGAACATCCACTTGGTGTAAGTCTACAGCGATTGAGTACAGTATACTGCCATTCACTTGGTGTAAGTCTATAGTGAATCCCATTCCCAAATCTTCTAAAAAATGACCCGGAGATCGCCACTGAACTATACGTTTATGAAGTACGTTTTATAACTATACGTTTATGAAGTACGTTTTATAACTATACGTTTATGAAGTACGCTTTATAACTATACGTTTATGAAGTACGTTTTATAACTATACGTTTATGAAGTACTTTTTATAACTATACGTTTATGAAGTACGCTTTATAACTATACGTTTATGAAGTACGTTTTATAACTATACGTTTATGAAGTACTTTTTATAACTATACGTTTATGAAGTACGTTTTATAACTATACGTTTATGAAGTACGTTTTATAACTATACGTTTATGAAGTACGTTTTATAACTATACGTTTATGAAGTACGTTTTATAACTATACGTTTATGAAGTACGTTTTATAACTATACGTTTATGAAGTACGTTTTATAACTATACGTTTATGAAGTACGTTTTATAAATGATGTTCGTCCATCCTCAACGACAGGCTGGTGAGCGTTTTGGAGGACCAAAACATTCTGGTGGGAAAAACAAAATGTTTTTTTGTTAAATCCAGAGCCTGTAGAGATCATATCCTCTCGGTTTGTACAATAATCAGAAATATATAAATATAAATATAAATATATTACACGAAGAGAAGACTACTTTTGATTTCAAGAAAGCTTTTGATTTTGTAAATAGGGATATTTTAGCCTATAGTTTGTTAAAGACATGGGGTTGATGGGAAATGGTATCACGCATTTCAGTCTCTTTACAAAAGTACCAATTGCTTCTGTGTGTGTTTTAATGAACATCGTACAGATTGATTTCCCCACACCCTCGGGCGTAAAACGAAGAGATGCCGTATCACCGTCTTTGTTTGCTTTGTTTATAAATGATTTTGCAAAAATAAATTAACCTGTCTAGGACTGGGGTGCCCCCCACATTCCACTGAAAAGGCAGAGCCGTGAAATTCAAAAAAAATATATTTTTTAAATATTTAACTTTCACACATTAAAGTCCAATACAGCTAATGAAAGACACAGATCGTGTGAATCCAGCCAACATGTCCGATTTTTAAAATGTTTTACAGGGAAGACACAATATGTAAAGATATAAATCTATTAGCTAAACTCATTAGCATAAGACACCATCTTTTATTTGTCCACCAACACCAGTAGCTATCACCAATTCGGCTAAACTAAGATATTGATAGCCACTAACCAAGAAAAAAACTCATCAGATGACAGTCTGATAACATATTTATGGTATAGGATAGGTTTTGTTAGAAAAATGTGCATATTTCAGGTAGATGTCATAGTTTACAATTGCACCCACCGTCACAAATGGACTAGAATAAATATATAGAGCAACGTGTATTACCTAATTACTAATCATCAAATATTTCGTAAAAATACACAGCATACACTAATCGAAAGACACAGATCCTGTGAATACAGACAATATTTCAGATTTTCTAAGTGTCTTACAGCGAAAACACAATAAATCGTTATATTAGCATACCACATATGCAAACGTTACCAGAGCATTGATTCTAGCCAAAGAGAGCGATAACGTAAACATCGCCAAAATATATAAATTTTTTCACTAACCTTCTCAGAATTCTTCAGATGACACTCCTGTAACATCACATTACAACATACATATACAGTTTGTTCGAAAATGTGCATATTTAGCCACCAAAATCATGGCTAGACAATGACAAAAGTTGCCCAGCTGGTCAGACAATGTCGTGCGCCATATTAGACAGTGATCTAGTCGTATACATAAATACTCATAAACGTGACTAAAAAATATAGGGTGGACAGCGATTGATAGACAATTTAATTCTTAATACAATCGCCGATTTACATTTTTTTAATTATCCTTACTTTTCAATACAGTTTGCGCCAAGCGAAGCTACGTCTAGCAAGATGGCGTCATAAGCGATTAACATTTCTTGACAGAAACACGATTTATCATAATAAATTGTTCCTACTTTGAGCTGTTCTTCCATCAGAATCTTGGGCAAAGAATCCTTTCTTGGGTCTAATCGTCTTTTGGTCGAAAGCTGTCCTCTTGCCATGTAGAAATGCCCATTGCGTTCGGCATGAACTGGAACCGTGCCCAGAGATTCACAGTGTCTCAGAAATAAATGTCCCAAAATCGCACTAAACGGATATAAATTGCTATAAAACGCTTTAAATTAACTACCTTATGATGTTTTTAACTCCTATAACGAGTAAAAACATGACCGGAGAAATATAACTGGCTACACTAATGCTTGGAAAAAGAGCAGGTCGGTGTCCACCGCGCGCCCGACGCATCTGGAAAAGAGTTCCTACCTACACGTGTTTTTGTTTTATAGGGGCTGTGATTGCGCAATCGATACCATTCAAATCGTCATCACGTAAAGGCATCCAGGGGAAGACGTAAGCAGTGTCTGTATACTCATAGCAATAACAGTGGCCTTTTAACTGACTCCAGATCAGGGGCCAAAATGTGTGAAATCTGACTCCATGTCAGGGAAATTGCTGTAGAATGAGTTCTGTTCCACTCAGAGACAAAATTTCAACGGCTATAGAAACTAGAGACTGTTTTCTATCCAATAATAATAATAATATGCATATTGTACGATCAAGAATTTAGTAGGAAGCCGTTTCAAAAATTACACGATTTCCATAAATAGTGACAACAGCACTCCCTAGCCTCAACAGGTTAAACCGTTAAATATTTGGGGTAAAATAAGATGATGAAATACTAACTATCCTTTTATTACATATTTATTTATTTATTTATTCTGTAATCATTTTTTTATTCTGATGGCAGAAACTGAACAAGACCTGCAAAACATGTTATTATGTGCAGTCTGTTGGCGTAAAAGACGGAGACTCATGATCACCCAGACTAAAACACAGATAATGACTTGGCGTAAAAGACGGAGACTCATGATCAACCAGACTAAAACACAGATAATGACTTGGTGTAAAATATGGAGACTCATGATCAACCAGACTAAAACACAGATAATGACTTGGCGTAAAAGACGGAGACTCATGATCAACCAGACTAAAACACAGATAATGACTTGGTGTAAAAGACGGAGACTCATGATCGACCAGACTAAAACACAGATAATGACTTGGTGTAAAATATGGAGACTCATGATCAACCAGACTAAAACACAGATAATGACTTGGCGTAAAATATGGAGACTCATGATCAACCGGACTAAAACACAGATAATGACTTTTAGAAAACCAGGTACTAAAATATGTGTTTTTCAGTTTTGTTTTGGTGAAGAAATTCTTCAGTTTACTAGCAATTATAAATATTTGGGTATTTTTATTGATGAACATATGACCATTCTATAGGGAACATCTGTCCTGGCCGACTCAGGAAGTAGAGACGTGACCTTTCTATAGGGAACATCTGTCCTGGCCGACTCAGGAAGTAGAGACATGTGACCTCTCCCCTCGTCTAGCTAGAAGTGACTTCTCCCCTCGTCTGCCTAGAAGTGACTTCTCCCCTCGTCTAACTAGAAGTGACTTCTCCCCTCTCGTCTGGCTAGAAGTGACTTCTCCCCTCTCGTCTGACTAGAAGTGACTTATCCCCTCACCTGGCTAGAAGTGACTTCTCCCCTCGTCTGGCTAGAAGTGCCGTCTCCCCTCGTCTGGCTAGAAGTGCCGTCTCCCCTCGTCTAGCTAGAAGTGACTTCTCCCCTCGTCTGGCTAGAAGTGACTTCCCCCCTCGTCTGGCTAGAAGTGACTTCTCCCCTCGTCTAGCTAGAAGTGACTTCTCCCCTCGCCTGGCTAGAAGTGCCGTCTCCCCTCGCCTGGCTAGAAGTGACTTCTCCCCTCGCCTGACTAGAAGTGACTTCTCATCTAGCTTGAAGTGACTTCTTCCCTCACCTGGCTAGATGTGACTTCTCCCCTCGTCTGGCTAGAAGTGACTTCCCCCCTCGTCTAGCTAGAAGTGCCGTCTCCCCTCGTCTAGCTAGAAGTGACTTCTCCCCTCGTCTGGCTAGAAGTGACTTCCCCCCTCGTCTGGCTAGAAGTGATTTCCCCCCTCGTCTGGCTAGAAGTGCCGTCTCCCCCCGTCTAGCTAGAAGTGACTGCTCCCCTCGTCTGGCTAGAAGTGACTTCTCCCCTCGTCTGGCTAGAAGTGACTTCCCCCCTCGTCTGGCTAGAAGTGCCGTCTCCCCTCGTCTAGCTAGAAGTGACTTCTCAACGCGTCTGGCTAGAAGTGACTTCTCCCCTCGTCTGGCTAGAAGTGATTTCCCCCCTCGTCTGGCTAGAAGTGCCGTCTCCCTCCGTCTAGCTAGAAGTGACTGCTCCCCTCGTCTGGCTAGAAGTGACTTCTCCCCTCGTCTGGCTAGAAGTGACTTCCCCCCTCGTCTGGCTAGAAGTGACTTCTCCCCTCATCTAGCTAGAAGTGACTGCTCCCCTCTTCTGGCTAGAAGTGACTTCC
The DNA here is from genome assembly GCF_029448725.1 of Salvelinus fontinalis. Taxonomy (NCBI): domain Eukaryota; kingdom Metazoa; phylum Chordata; class Actinopteri; order Salmoniformes; family Salmonidae; genus Salvelinus; species Salvelinus fontinalis. The sequence continues at coordinate 8,651,431 of NC_074681.1, read as the reverse complement.
CCCCTCGTCTGGCTAGAAGTGCCGTCTCCCCTCGTCTAGCTAGAAGTGACTTCTCCCCTCGTCTGGCTAGAAGTGACTTCTCCCCTCGTCTGGCTAGAAGTGACTGCTCCCCTCGTCTGGCTAGAAGTGCCGTCCCCCCTCGCCTGGCTAGATGTGACTTCTCCCCTCGTCTGGCTAGATGTGACTTCTCCCCTCACCTGGCTAGATGTGACTTCTCCCCTCGTCTAGCTAGATGTGACTTCTCCCCTCGTCTAGCTAGATGTGACTTCTCCCCTCACCTGGCTAGATGTGACTTCTCCCCTCGTCTGGCTAGATGTGACTTCTCCCCTCACCTGACTAGATGTGACTTCTCCCCTCGTCTAGCTAGAAGTGACTTCTCCCCTCACCTGGCTAGATGTGACTTCTCCCCTCGTCTGGCTAGATGTGACTTCTCCCCTCGTCTGGCTAGAGGTGACTTCTCCCCTCGCCTGGCTAGAAGTGCCGTCTCCCCTCACCTGGCTAGAAGTGCCGTCTCCCCTCGCCTGGCTAGAAGTGACTTCTCATCTAGCTAGAAGTGACTTCTTCCCTCACCTGGCTAGATGTGACTTCTCCCCTCGTCTGGCTAGATGTGACTTCTCCCCTCGTCTGGCTAGAAGTGACTTCCCCCCTCGCCTGGCTAGAAGTGACTTCCCCCCTCGTTTGGCTAGAAGTGCCGTCTCCCCTCGCCTGGCTAGAAGTGACTTCTCCCCTCGCCTGGCTAGAAGTGACTTCTCATCTAGCTAGAAGTGACTTCTTCCCTCACCTGGCTAGATGTGACTTCTCCCCTCGTCTGGCTAGAAGTGACTTCTCCCCTCGTCTGGCTAGAAGTGACTTCTCCTCTCGTCTGGCTAGAGGTGACTTCTCCCCTCGTCTGGCTAGAAGTGATTACTCGTCTAGCTAGAAGAGACTTCTCCACTCATCTAGCTAGAAGTGACTTCTCCCCTCATCTGGCTAGAGGTGACTTCTCCCCTCGTCTGGCTAGAAGTGACTTCTCCCCTCGTCTAGCTAGAAGTGCCGTCTCCCCTCGTCTAGCTAGAAGTGATTACTCGTCTAGCTAGAAGAGACTTCTCCACTCATCTAGCTAGAAGTGACTTCTCCCCTCGTCTGGCTAGAAGTGACTTCTCCCCTCGTCTGGCTAGATGTGACTTCTCCCCTCGTCTGGCTAGAAGTGTCGTCTCCCCTCGTCTGGCTAGAAGTGACTTCTCCCCTCGTCTGGCTAGAGGTGACTTCTCCCCTCGTCTGGCTAGAGGTGACTTCTCCCCTCGTCTGGCTAGAAGTGACTTCTCCCCTCGTCTAGCTAGAAGTGCCGTCTCCCCTCGTCTAGCTAGAAGTGATTACTCGTCTAGCTAGAAGAGACTTCTCTACTCATCTAGCTAGAAGTGACTTCTCCCCTCGTCTGGCTAGAAGTGACTTCTCCCCTCGTCTGGCTAGATGTGACTTCTCCCCTCGTCTGGCTAGAAGTGACTTCTCCCCTCGTCTGGCTAGATGTGACTTCTCCCCTCGTCTGGCTAGAAGTGCCGTCTCCCTCCGTCTAGCTAGAAGTGACTGCTGCCCTCGTCTGGCTAGAAGTGACTTCTCCCCTCGTCTGGCTAGAAGTGACTTCCCCCCTCGTCTGGCTAGAAGTGACTTCTCCCCTCATCTAGCTAGAAGTGACTGCTCCCCTCGTCTGGCTAGAAGTGACTTCTCCCCTCGTCTGGCTAGAAGTGACTTCCCCCCTCGTCTGGCTAGAAGTGCCGTCTCCCCTCGTCTAGCTAGAAGTGACTTCTCCCCTCGTCTGGCTAGAAGTGACTTCTCCCCTCGTCAGGCTAGAAGTGACTGCTCCCCTCGTCTGGCTAGAAGTGCCGTCCCCCCTCGCCTGGCTAGATGTGACTTCTCCCCTCGTCTGGCTAGATGTGACTTCTCCCCTCACCTGGCTAGATGTGACTTCTCCCCTCGTCTAGCTAGATGTGACTTCTCCCCTCGTCTAGCTAGATGTGACTTCTCCCCTCACCTGGCTAGATGTGACTTCTCCCCTCGTCTGGCTAGATGTGACTTCTCCCCTCACGTGACTAGATGTGACTTCTCCCCTCGTCTAGCTAGAAGTGACTTCTCCCCTCACCTGGCTAGATGTGACTTCTCCCCTCGTCTGGCTAGATGTGACTTCTCCCCTCGTCTGGCTAGAGGTGACTTCTCCCCTCGCCTGGCTAGAAGTGCCGTCTCCCCTCACCTGGCTAGAAGTGCCGTCTCCCCTCGCCTGGCTAGAAGTGACTTCTCATCTAGCTAGAAGTGACTTCTTCCCTCACCTGGCTAGATGTGACTTCTCCCCTCGTCTGGCTAGATGTGACTTCTCCCCTCGTGTGGCTAGAAGTGACTTCCCCCCTCGCCTGGCTAGAAGTGACTTCCCCCCTCGTTTGGCTAGAAGTGCCGTCTCCCCTCGCCTGGCTAGAAGTGACTTCTCCCCTTGCCTGGCTAGAAGTGACTTCTCATCTAGCTAGAAGTGACTTCTTCCCTCACCTGGCTAGATGTGACTTCTCCCCTCGTCTGGCTAGAAGTGACTTCTCCCCTCGTCTGGCTAGAAGTGTCGTCTCCCCTCGTCTGGCTAGAAGTGACTTCTCCTCTCGTCTGGCTAGAGGTGACTTCTCCCCTCGTCTGGCTAGAAGTGATTACTCGTCTAGCTAGAAGAGACTTCTCCACTCATCTAGCTAGAAGTGACTTCTCCCCTCATCTGGCTAGAGGTGACTTCTCCCCTCGTCTGGCTAGAAGTGACTTCTCCCCTCGTCTAGCTAGAAGTGCCGTCTCCCCTCGTCTAGCTAGAAGTGATTACTCGTCTAGCTAGAAGAGACTTCTCCACTCATCTAGCTAGAAGTGACTTCTCCCCTCGTCTGGCTAGAAGTGACTTCTCCCCTCGTCTGGCTAGATGTGACTTCTCCCCTCGTCTGGCTAGAAGTGTCGTCTCCCCTCGTCTGGCTAAAAGTGACTTCTCCCCTCGTCTGGCTAGAGGTGACTTCTCCCCTCGTCTGGCTAGAGGTGACTTCTCCCCTCGTCTGGCTAGAAGTGACTTCTCCCCTCGTCTAGCTAGAAGTGCCGTCTCCCCTCGTCTAGCTAGAAGTGATTACTCGTCTAGCTAGAAGAGACTTCTCTACTCATCTAGCTAGAAGTGACTTCTCCCCTCGTCTGGCTAGAAGTGACTTCTCCCCTCGTCTGGCTAGATGTGACTTCTCCCCTCGTCTGGCTAGAAGTGTCGTCTCCCCTCGTCTGGCTAGAAGTGACTTCTCCCCTCGTCTGGCTAGAGGTGACTTCTCCCCTCGTCTGGCTAGAGGTGACTTCTCCCCTCGTCTGGCTAGAAGTGACTTCTCCCCTCGCCTGGCTAGAACAGGAAGTGTGAATCAGTGTGAAGACATCTGGTAGAGCAGGTCCTTTATAATTCATCATCATCCTCACTCACTGACAGGAGGAAAAGAGGGAGAGAGGAGTGGGAGAGAAAGGAGAGAATTGAAAAGACAGCGAGGGAGGGAGAAAGAGAGAGAGAATAAACAGCCCCAGACAGAGACTGTCTCCTCTACTCAGTGAAACTGCACACGGTTGCACCTGAGAAGTACACCTGGGCTTCACTCTGCAAGATGGAAACAAGGAACGTTTTTAGATTGTGCTTTTATGAGCGAGTGACACTTGCACAAAAAGCCAGACTGACTCAGGGGGCTGACACAGAAATGATGAGGAATCCCAGTGCAGGATGAGATAAAATGACAAGCTGTAGGTATATCTTTTCAATATGACTTTTTCCTAAGCATCGTGGGTAACCTACGGTAAACCAACAGTATAACTTTATATAAGCATGTAAGAGCATGGCTTCTGATGTATTATACAGTATATATCTATATATGTCTCTTCAGCTGAGACGTCATTGGAGGTAACGCTGTCCTCTCCTCTAGATGTAGTAAACAGCAATGCCATCCGTTAGAGGCCTGTGTTCTAGATGAGTGTGTTTACGAGTGTGTGTGCGTGTGTGGGTGGGTGGGTAGGTGGGTGGGTGGGTGGGTGGGTGTTTGGGTGGATGGATAGGTGTGTGCGTGAAGGTGATGTCAGGTGAACATATGTCGTTCGATTAGAGTCTCATCACTGTCAGAGTCTCATCACTATCAGTCTCATCACTATCAGAGTCTCATCCGTATCAGAGTCTCATCACTATCAGAGTCTCATCACTGTCAGAGTCTCATCACTGTCAGAGTCTCATCACTATCAGTCTCATCAGTATCAGAGTCTCATCACTGTTAGTCTCATCACTATCAGTCTCATCACTGTCAGAGTCTCATCAGTATCAGAGTATCATCACAATCAGAGTCTCATCACTGTCAGAGTCTCATCACTGTCAGAGTCTCATCACTATCAGAGTCTCATCACTGTCAGAGTCTCATCACTGTCAGAGTCTCATCACTATCAGAGTCTCATCACAATCAGAGTCTCATCACTATCAGAGTCTCATCACTGTCAGAGTCTCATCACTGTCAGAGTCTCATCACTATCAGTCTCATCAGTATCAGAGTCTCATCACTGTCAGAGTCTCATCACTGTCAGAGTCTCATCACTGTCAGAGTCTCATCACTATCAGAGTCTCATCACTGTCAGAGTCTCATCACTGTCAGAGTCTCATCACAATCAGAGTCTCATCACTGTCAGAGTCTCATCACTATCAGAGTCTCATCACAATCAGTCTCATCACTGTCAGAGTCTCATCACTATCAGTCTCATCACTGTCAGAGTCTCATCAGTATCAGAGTCTCATCACAATCAGAGTCTCATCACTGTCAGAGTCTCATCACAATCAGAGTCTCATCACTATCAGAGTCTCATCACTATCAGAGTCTCATCACAGAGTCTCATCACAATCAGAGTCTCATCACTGTCAGAGTCTCAACACTGTCAGAGTCTCATCGCTATCATAGTCTCATCAGTATCAGAGTCTCATCACTGTCAGAGTCTCATCGCTATCAGAGTCTCATCACTGTCAGAGTCTCATCAGTATCAGAGTCTCATCACAATCAGAGTCATCACTATCAGAGTCTCATCACTATCAGAGTCTCATCACTGTCAGTCTCATCACTGTCAGAGTCTCATCACAATCAGAGTCTCATCACAATCAGAGTCTCATCACTGTCAGAGTCTCATCACAATCAGAGTCTCATCACTGTCAGAGTCTCATCACTGTCAGAGTCTCATCACTGTCAGAGTCTCATCACTGTCAGAGTCTCATCACTGTCAGAGTCTCATCACTATCAGAGTCTCATCACTATCAGAGTCTCATCACTATCAGAGTCTCTGTTTATTACAATGCATTATCATCAGGACACCTCTCTGTTTGTTACAACACATTATCACCAGGACACCTCTCTGTTTTTTACAACACATTATCACCAGGACACCTCTCTGTTTGTTACAACACATTATCACCAGGACACCTCTCTGTTTGTTACAACACATTATCACCAGGACACCTCTCTCTATGGCTGCATTGCTGATACATGTCATATGATAAGCTGCAAAAATGGATTCACATGGCTGATACACTGAGACAGAGTGACAAACAAATAAAAACAGATTGGAGATCTTACAACTGGACACAAAGGAAATGTTAATTTGAGAATACAACACACGAACACAGACACATTAGAGACAGATCCCTTCCTCTATTTATTGCAGGATTGTGATACGTGATTAAATCAACATTGACACTAGTTAATTTAGAGTAATACTTTAACAATTAAAGCCAGTTTAAAATGACTCCACTTCAAAGATTTAACACTTTATTTAAACATTTTGAAGTGATAAACTAACTTGTATTTTTTTTATACTTTTATTTAACTAGACACGCCAGCTAAAGAACACATTTATATTTACAATGACGGCCTAGCGGGGAACAGTGGGTTAACTGCCTTGTTCAGGGGAACAGTGGGTTAACTGCCTTGTTCAGGGGAACAGTTGTCACGCCCTGGCCTTAGTATTATTGGTTTTCTTTATTATTTTAGTTAGGTCAGGGTGTGACATGGGGAATGTTTTTGTTTTGTTGGTTTTGGGTGTTGTTTATGGTAAAGGGGTTGTGTATAGTATATGGGTTTGTGTGGAGTACAGGTTTCTAGTATTGTCTATGTATGTTTAGTTGTCTAGGAGAGTCTATGGTTACCTGAATGAGTTCCCAATTAGAGACAGCTGATTTCGGTTGTCTCTGATTGGGAGCCTTATTTAGGGTAGCTATAGGCTCTCATTGGTTGTGGGTAATTGTCTATGTCAGAACGTTTGTAGCCTGTATGTATGTGCACAACGTTTGTAGCTTCACGGTCGTTTTGTTAGTTTGTATAGAGTTTTGTGTCGTGTTCATCTTCGTGTTGTTAATAAAGAAGATGGCTTATTTTCCAACTGCTGCATTTTGGTCCGTCAATCCGCCACACGATCATGACAGAATTACCCACCTTAGGACCAAGCGGCATGACCAGCGGCAACAGGAGCAATACAAGGATTTATGGACATGGGAGGAAATTTTAGACCGGGAGGTACCAGGAGAATATAACCGCCCCAAAGCTGAGCTGGAGGCAGCGAAAGCAGAGAGGCGGCGATATGAGGAGCTAGCTCGGAGGCAGGAAAAGGAACCTACAAAGGATCTGGGTTACACTACGTGGGAGGAGATCGACAGGTGGGCGATCAACCCAGGGAGAGTGCCGGAGCCCGCCTGGGATTCTCTGGCGCAGTGCGAGGAGGGATACCGGCGAATGGAGGCAGCACGACGAAGCGGTAGGAAGCCTGTGGGAAAACCCAAAAAATTTCTTTGGGGGGGGCTTAAAGGGAGAGTGGCGAAGTCAGGTAGGAAACCTGCGCCTACTCCCTGTAATTACCGTGGAGAGCGAGAGTACGGGCAGACACCGTGTTACGCAGTAGAGCGCACGGTGTCTCCTGTACGTGTGCATAGCCCGGTGCGGGTTATTCCACCTCCCCGCACTGGCAGGGCTAGATTGAGTATTGAGCCGGATGTCATAAAGCCGGCCCTACATATCTGGCCACCAGTGCGTCTCCTCGGGCCGGTTTACATGGCACCAGCCTTACGCATGGTGTCCCCGGTTCGCCTACATAGCCCGGTGCGGGTTATTCCACCTCCCCGCACTGGTCGGGCAACGGGGAGCATTCAACCAGGTAAGGTTGGTCAGGCTCAATGCTCAAGGGAGCCAATACGCCTGCACGGTCCGGTATTTCCGGCGCCACCTCCCCGCCCCAGTTCAGTGCCACCAGTGCCTACACCACGTAACAGGCTTCCAGTGTGTCTCCAGAGCCCTGTTCCTCCTCCACGCACTCGTCCTATGGTGCGTGTCTCCAGCCCGGTATCACCAATTCCGGCACCACGCACTAAGCCTTTTGTGCGTCTCCAGAGTCCTGTGCATCCTGTTGCTGCTCCCCGCATTAGCCCTGAGATGCGTGTCCCCAGTCCGGTACCACCAGTTCCGGCCCCACGCACTAGGCCTAATGTGCGTCCCCAGGGTCCAGTATGCCCTGTTCCTGCTCCCCGCACTAGCCCTGAGATGCGTGTCCCCAGCCCGGTGCCACCAGTCCCGGCACCACGCACCAGGCCTACAGTGCGCCTCAGCCGGCAGGAGTCTGCCGTCTGCACAGCGATGACTGAACTGCTCGTCTCCCCAGCGCCATCTGAGCCATCCGTCTCCCCAGCGCCATCTGAGCCATCCGTCTCCCCAGCGCCATCTGAGCCATCCGTCTGCAATGAGCCTGCAAAGCCGCCCGTCTGCCATGAGCCTGCAAAGCCGCCCGTCTGCCATGAGCCCACTGAGCCGTCCGCCAGACAGGAGCCGCTAGAGCCGCCAGCCAGACAGGAGCCGCTAGAGCCGTCCGTCAGACAGGATCTGCCAGAGCCGCCAACCAGACAGGATCTGCCAGAGCCGCCAACCAGACAGGATCTGCCAGAGCCGCCAACCAGACAGGAGCAGCCAGATCAGTCAGCCAGCCATGAGCAGCCAGATCCGTCAGCTAGCCATGAGCAGCCAGATCCGTCAGCCAGCCATGAGCAGCCAGATCCGTCAGCCAGCCATGAGCAGCCAGATCCGTCAGCTAGCCATGAGCAGCCAGATCCGTCAGCTAGCCATGAGCAGCCAGATCCGTCAGCTAGCCATGAGCAGCCAGATCTGTCAGCTAGCCATGAGCAGCCAGATCCGTCAGCTATTCATGAGCAGCCAGATCCGTCAGCCAGCCATGGGCCATCCCTCAGTCCGGAGCTGCAGTCCTTCAGTCCGGAGCTGCAGTCCCTCAGTCCGGAGCTGCCATTCTTCAGTCCGGAGCTGCCCCTTATCCTGGTGCTGCCCCTTACCCTGGTGCTGCCCCTTACCCTGGTGCTGCCCCTTACCCTGGTACTGTCCCTGACCCTAGTACTGCCCCTGACCCTGGTACTGCCTCTTACCCTGGTACTGCCCCTTAGTCCGGAACTGCCCCTGAATGCAATGGGGTTAAGGTGGAGGGGGGTCGTTTGGAGGAAGCCTAGGAGGTGTTTAGGTACTGTGGTGACGTGGGGACCGCGACCAGAGCCGGAGCCGCCACCGTGGATGGAAGCCCACCCAGACCCTCCCCTAGACTGTGTATGGTGCGCCCGGAGTTCGCGCCTCAAGGGGGGGGTTATGTCACGCCCTGGCCTTAGTATTATTGGTTTTCTTTATTATTTTAGTTAGGTCAGGGTGTGACATGGGGAATGTTTTTGTTTTGTTGGTTTTGGGTGTTGTTTATGGTAAAGGGGTTGTGTATAGTATATGGGTTTGTGTGGAGTACAGGTTTCTAGTATTGTCTATGTATGTTTAGTTGTCTAGGAGAGTCTATGGTTACCTGAATGAGTTCCCAATTAGAGACAGCTGATTTCGGTTGTCTCTGATTGGGAGCCTTATTTAGGGTAGCTATAGGCTCTCATTGGTTGTGGGTAATTGTCTATGTCAGAACGTTTGTAGCCTGTATGTATGTGCACAACGTTTGTAGCTTCACGGTCGTTTTGTTGTTTTGTTAGTTTGTATAGAGTTTTGTGTCGTGTTCATCTTCGTGTTGTTAATAAAGAAGATGGCTTATTTTCCAACTGCTGCATTTTGGTCCGTCAATCCGCCACACGATCATGACAACAGTGGGTTAACTGCCTTGTTCAGGGGAACAGTGGGTTAACTGCCTTGTTCAGGGGAACAGTGGGTTAACTGCCTTGTTCAGGGGAACAGTGGGTTAACTGCCTTGTTCAGGGGAACAGTGGGTTAACTGCCTTGTTCAGGGGCACAGTGGGTTAACTGCCTTGTTCAGGGGAACAGTGGGTTAACTGCCTTGTTCAGGGGAACAGTGGGTCAACTGCCTTGTTCAGGGGAACAGTGGGTCAACTGCCTTGTTCAGGGGAACAGTGGGTTAACTGCCTTGTTCAGGGGAACAGTGGGTTAACTGCCTTGTTCAGGGGAACAGTGGGTTAACTGCCTTGTTCAGGGGCACAGTGGGTTAACTGCCTTGTTCAGGGGAACAGTGGGTTAACTGCCTTGTTCAGGGGAACAGTGGGTTAACTGCCTTGTTCAGGGGAACAGTGGGTTAACTGCCTTGTTCAGGGGCACAGTGGGTTAACTGCCTTGTTCAGGGGAACAGTGGGTTAACTGCCTTGTTCAGGGGAACAGTGGGTTAACTGCCTAGTTCAGGGGAACAGTGGGTTAACTGCCTTGTTCAGGGGCACAGTGGGTTAACTGCCTTGTTCAGGGGAACAGTGGGTTAACTGCCTTGTTCAGGGGAACAGTGGGTTAACTGCCTTGTTTTTGGGGAACAGTGGGTTAACTGCCTTGTTCAGGGGAACAGTGGGTTAACTGCCTTGTTCAGGGGAACAGTGGGTTAACTGCCTTGTTCAGGGGAACAGTGGGTTAACTGCCTTGTTCAGGGGAACAGTGGGTTAACTGCCTTGTTCAGGGGAACGGTGGGTTAACTGCCTTGTTCAGGGGAACGGTGGGTTAACTGCCTTGTTCAGGGGAACGGTGGGTTAACTGCCTTGTTCAGGGGAACGGTGGGATAACTGCCTTGTTCAGGGGAACGGTGGGATAACTGCCTTGTTCAGGGGAACAGTGGGTTAACTGCCTTGTTCAGGGGAACAGTGGGTTAACTGCCTTGTTCAGGGGAACAGTGGGTTAACTGCCTTGTTCAGGGGAACGGTGGGTTAACTGCCTTGTTCAGGGGAACAGTGGGTTAACTGCCTTGTTCAGGGGAACAGTGGGTTAACTGCCTTGTTCAGGGGAACAGTGGGTTAACTGCCTTGTTCAGGGGAACAGTGGGTTAACTGCCTTGTTCAAGGGAACAGTGGGTTAACTGCCTTGTTCAGGGGAACAGTGGGTTAACTGCCTTGTTCAGGGGAACGGTGGGTTAACTGCCTTGTTCAGGGGGTCAGTGGGTTAACTGCCTTGTTCAGGGGAACAGTGGGTTAACTGCCTTGTTCAGGGGAACAGTGGGTTAACTGCCTTGTTCAGGGGAACAGTGGGTTAACTGCCTTGTTCAGGGGAACAGTGGGTTAACTGCCTTGCTCAGGGGAACAGTGGGTTAACTGCCTTGTTCAGGGGAATAGTGGGTTAACTGCCTTGTTCAGGGGAACAGTGGGTTAACTGCCTTGTTCAGGGGAACAGTGGGTTAACTGCCTTGTTGAGGGGAACAGTGGGATAACTGCCTTGTTCAGGGGAACAGTGGGTTAACTGCCTTGTTCAGGGGAACAGTGGGTTAACTGCCTTGTTCAGGGGAACAGTGGGTTAACTGCCTTGTTCAGGGGAACAGTGGGTTAACTGCCTTGTTCAGGGGAACAGTGGGTTAACTGCCTTGTTCAGGGGAACAGTGGGATAACTGCCTTGTTCTGGGGAACAGTGGGTTAACTGCCTTGTTCAGGGGGAACAGTGGGTTAACTGCCTTGTTCAGGGGAACAGTGGGTTAACTGCCTTGTTCAGGGGAACAGTGGGATAACTGCCTTGTTCTGGGGAACAGTGGGTTAACTGCCTTGTTCAGGGGAACAGTGGGTTAACTGCCTTGTTCAGGGGAACAGTGGGTTAACTGCCTTGTTCAGGGGAACAGTGGGTTAACTGCCTTGTTCAGGGGAACAGTGGGTTAACTGCCTTGTTAAGGGGAACAGTGGGTTAACTGCCTAGTTCAGAGAAACGGTGGGTTAACTGCCTTGTTCAGGGGAACGGTGGGTTAACTGCCTTGTTCAGGGGAACGGTGGGTTAACTGCCTTGTTCAGGGAAACGGTGGGTTAACTACCTTGTTCAGGGGAACGGTGGGTTAACTGCCTTGTTCAGGGGAACGGTGGGTTAACTGCCTTGTTCAGGGGAACAGTGGGTTAACTGCCTTGCTCAGGGGAACAGTGGGTTAACTGCCTTGTTCAGGGGGAACAGTGGGTTAACTGCCTTGTTCAGGGGAACAGTGGGTTAACTGCCTTGTTCAGGGGAACAGTGGGTTAACTGCCTTGTTCAGGGGAACAGTGGCTTAACTGCCTTGTTCAGGGGAACAGTGGGTTAACTGCCTTGTTGAGGGGAACAGTGGGATAACTGCCTTGTTCAGGGGAACAGTGGGTTAACTGCCTTGTTCAGGGGAACAGTGGGTTAACTGCCTTGTTCAGGGGAACAGTGGGTTAACTGCCTTGTTCAGGGGAACAGTGGGTTAACTGCCTTGTTCAGGGGAACAGTGGGTTAACTGCCTTGTTCAGGGGAACAGTGGGATAACTGCCTTGTTCTGGGGAACAGTGGGTTAACTGCCTTGTTCAGGGGGAACAGTGGGTTAACTGCCTTGTTCAGGGGAACAGTGGGTTAACTGCCTTGTTCAGGGGAACAGTGGGATAACTGCCTTGTTCTGGGGAACAGTGGGTTAACTGCCTTGTTCAGGGGAACAGTGGGTTAACTGCCTTGTTCAGGGGAACAGTGGGTTAACTGCCTTGTTCAGGGGAACAGTGGGTTAACTGCCTTGTTCAGGGGAACAGTGGGTTAACTGCCTTGTTCAGGGGAACAGTGGGTTAACTGCCTAGTTCAGAGAAACGGTGGGTTAACTGCCTTGTTCAGGGGAACGGTGGGTTAACTGCCTTGTTCAGGGGAACGGTGGGTTAACTGCCTTGTTCAGGGAAACGGTGGGTTAACTACCTTGTTCAGGGGAACGGTGGGTTAACTGCCTTGTTCAGGGGAACGGTGGGTTAACTGCCTTGTTCAGGGGAACAGTGGGTTAACTGCCTTGCTCAGGGGAACAGTGGGTTAACTGCCTTGTTCAGGGGGAACAGTGGGTTAACTGCCTTGTTCAGGGGAACAGTGGGTTAACTGCCTTGTTCAGGGGAACAGTGGGTTAACTGCCTTGTTCAGGGGAACAGTGGCTTAACTGCCTTGTTCAGGGGAACAGTGGGTTAACTGCCTTGTTCAGGGGCAGAAAGACAGATTTTTTTACCTTGTCACCTCTAGGATTTGATCTTGCAACCTTTCGGTTACAATTCCAATGCTCTAGCCACTAGGCTACCTGCCTAGTCTAAACAACAATATATCATTGAGTAGCACCAAGCAGGTTATTATTACCGAAGCATCATTTCAGGGGAACAAGAAGAACTCCATACCAGCGGTGGCCAACGTTGCTCCACTGATCCCTGATCTACTGGGGGAGCACACTTCTATTCCAGCCCAGTAATAGATCTACAGGGTGAGCACACTTCTATTCCAGCTCAGTAATAGATCTACAGGGGGAGCAGACATATTCCAGCCCAGTAATAGATCTACAGGGTGAGCACACTTCTATTCCAGCTCAGTAATAGATCTACAGGGGGAGCAGACTTATATTCCAGCCCAGCAATAGATCTACAGGGTGAGCACACTTCTATTCCAGCTCAGCAATAGATCTACAGGGGGAGTAGACATATTCCAGCCCAGTAATAGATCTACAGGGGGAGCAGACTTATATTCCAGCCCAGTAATAGATCTACAGGGGGAGCAGACTTCTATTCCAGCCCAGTAATAGATCTACAGGGGGAGCAGACTTCTATTCCAGCTCAGTAATAGATCTACAGGGGGAGCAGACTTATATTCCAGCCCAGCAATAGATCTACAGGGGGAGCAGACTTATATTCCAGCCCAGCAATAGATCTACAGGGGGAGCAGACTTCTATTCCAGCCCAGTAATAGATCTACAGGGGGAGCAGACTTCTATTCCAGCCCAGTAATAGATCTACAGGGGGAGCAGACATATTCCAGCTCAGCAATAGATCTACAGGGGGAGCAGACTTCTATTCCAGCCCAGTAATAGATCTACAGGGGGAGCAGACTTCTATTCCAGCCCAGTAATAGATCTACAGGGGGAGCAGACTTATATTCCAGCTCAGCAATAGATCTACAGGGGGAGCATACTTCTATTCCAGCCCAGCAATAGATCTACTGGGTGAGCAGACTTCTATTCCAGCCCAGTAATAGATCTACAGGGGGAGTAGACTTCTATTCCAGCCCAGTAATAGATCTACAGGGGGAGCAGACTTCTATTCCAGCCCAGTAATAGATCTACAGGGGGAGCGGACTTCTATTCCAGCTCAGCAATAGATCTACTGGGTGAGCAGACTTCTATTCCAGCCCAGTAATAGATCTACAGGGGGAGTAGACTTCTATTCCAGCCCAGTAATAGATCTACAGGGGGAGCAGACTTCTATTCCAGCCCAGTAATAGATCTACAGGGGGAGCAGACTTCTATTCCAGCTCAGTAATAGATCTACAGGGGGAGCAGACTTCTATTCCAGCTCAGCAATAGCACACTTGATGATCAATTAATTAGATTTGATGAGTTGAATCAGGTGTGTTATTGCTGGGCTGAAAACAGAACTCTGCACAGGGCTGGTCAGCAGGGTTGGTCAGCAGGGTTGGTCAGCAGGGTTGGTCGGCAGGGTTGATCAGCAGGGTTGGACAGCAGGGTTGGTCGGCAGGGTTGGTCAGCAGGGTTGGACAGCAGGGTTGGTCAGCAGACCTCCAGCAGGGTTGGTCAGCAGGGTTGGTCAGCAGGGTTGGTCAGCAGGGTTGGACAGCAGGGTTGGACAGTAGGGTTGGTCAGCAGGGTTGGTCAGCAGGGTTGGTCAGCAGGGTTGGACAGCAGGGTTGGTCAGCAGGGTTGGTCAGCAGGGTTGGTCAGCAGGGTTGGACAGCAGGGTTGGTCAGCAGGGTTGGTCAGCAGGGTTGGACAGCAGGGTTGGTCAGCAGGGTTGGTCAGCAGGGTTGGTCAGCAGGGTTGGTCAGCAGGGTTGGACAGCAGGGTTGGTCAGCAGGGTTGGTCAGCAGGGTTGGTCAGCAGGGTTGGACAGCAGGGTTGGTCAGCAGGGTTGGTCAGCAGGGTTGGACAGCAGGGTTGGTCAGCAGGGTTGGTCAGCAGGGTTGGACAGCAGGGTTGGTCAGCAGGGTTGGACAGCAGGGTTGGTCAGCAGGGTTGGTCAGCAGGGTTTGGTCAGCAGGGTTGGTCAGCAGGGTTGGTCAGCAGGGTTGGTCAGCAGGGTTGGACAGCAGGGTTGGTCAGCAGGGTTGGTCAGCAGGGTTGGACAGCAGGGTTGGTTAGCAGGGTTGGTCAGCAGGGTTGGACAGCAGGTTTGGTCAGCAGGGTTGGTCAGCAGGGTTGGTCAGCAGGGTTGGTCAGCTCCAACTGTAATAGGTGTATACATGGTGTGTTAGGTTTAACTGTATTTTTGTATTCAACATGTGTATTCAACATAACCCTAACATAGGTAGGCCTACACATATAACCCATGGGATATAGGATAAACTGTTAGTCTCTTGTGACATTCATTGGGACCTCTCTTTTCATCTACAAACAAGCTTTTAAAGCTTTCCATATCTGAGGACAGAACACATCACAAGGATAACAGGCTTTCAAAGCTTTCCATATCTGAGAACAAATCAAACCAAATCAAATTGTATTTGTCACATACACATGGTTAGCAGATGTTAATGCGAGTGTAGTTAGAATGCTTGTGTTTCTAGTTCCGACAGTGCAGTATTATCTAACAAGTAATCTAACAATTCCCTAACAACTACCTAATACTGTTACGCCCTGACCATAGAGAGCTGTTTATTCTCTATGTTGGTTAGGTCGGGGTGTGATTTAGGGTGGGTCATCTAGGCGTTTATATGTCGATGTTGGCCTGTTATGGTTCCCAATCAGAGGCAGCTGTTTATCGTTGTCTCTGATTAGGGATCATATTTAGGCAGCCATTTCCCCCTTTGTGCTTTGTGGGATCTTGACTACGGATAGTTGCATTTCAGCACTAATATTTAGCGTCACGTTTCGGTAGTTTGTTGTTTTTGTTCGGTGTTCATTTAATAAAGGAAAATGTACGCCTACCACGCTGCACCTCGGTCCAATCATAATGACGAGCGTGACAAATACACACATCTAAAGGGGTGAATGAGAATATTTACATGTAAGTACATGGATGAGCGATGGCCGAGCGGCATAGGCAAGGTGCTATATATGGTTAAAAATACAGAATATACATGGGATATGAGTAATGTAAGATCTGTAAACATTATTTAAAGTGGCATTATTTAAAGTGGCATTGTATAAAGTGACTAGTGATCCATTTATTAAAGTGGCAAGTGATTGGGTCTCAATGTAGGCAGCAGCCTCTCTGAGTTAGTGATTGCTGTTTAGCAGTCTGATGGCCTTGAGATAGAACAGACAGAAAACATCACAAAGATAACAGGCTTCATTATTCTAAAATTAGACAGCACTGAATAATAGTTAGCTATTATCTCTCGGTCTTCAAAGTTTTCCCCTCTAGGGACTGGAACTGGAGAATCTCTTCCTAATGTCCTCTCTCAATATGACCTGCCGTGTCCACTAGTCTACGCTGTCCCTTTACTGACAGCTGGAGCTGCAATGTCACCCTCTTCTCTGGCTGTTATCTACAAAATGCATTTGGAAACTGTGTTATTCATTTACAATGAATACATCAAGAGAGCTAGTTGATAGGAAGTTAGCTAGCTGATGATTACATCAAGAGAGCTAGCTGATAGGAAGTTAGCTAGCTGATGGTTACATCAAGAGAGCTAGCTGCTAGGAAGTTAGCTAGCTGATGAATACATCAAGAGAGCTAGCTGACAGGAAGTTAGCTAGCTGATGAATACATCAAGAGAGCTAGCTGACAGGAAGTTAGCTAGCTAATGAATACATCAAGAGAGCTAGCTGACAGGAAGTTAGCTAGCTAATGAATACATCAAGAGAGCTAGCTGATAGGAAGTTAGCTAGCTGGTGGTTACATCAAGAGAGCTAGCTGATAGAAAGTTAGCTATCTGATGATTACATCTTAGAGAGCTAGCTGATAGGAAGTTAGCTAGCTGATGATTACATCAAGAGAGCTAGCTGACAGGAAGTAGGCTAGCTGATGATTCCATCAAGAGAGCTAGCTGATAGGAAGTTAGCTAGCTGATGATTACATCTTAGAGAGCTAGCTGATAGGAAGTTAGCTAGCTGATGATTACATCTTAGAGAGCTAGCTGATAGGAAGTTAGCTAGCTGGTGATTACATCTTAGAGAGCTAGCTGATAGGAAGTTAGCTAGCTGTTGATTCCATCAAGAGAGCTAGCTGATAGGAAGTTAGCTAGCTGATGATTACATCTTAGAGAGGTAGCTGACAGAAAGTTAGCTAGCTGATGATTCCATCAAGAGAGCTAGCTGATAGGAAGTTAGTTAGCTGATGATTACATCTTAGAGAGCTAGCTGATAGGAAGTTAGCTAGCTGATGATTACATCTTAGAGAGCTAGCTGATAGGAGGTTAGCTAGCTGATGACATTTAATTGGCGTCTAAAGTTAGCTAGCAGCTTAGTTGGGTTGGCCTACAAAGTGGCCTATTGTAGCCAGCCAGCCATCTAGCTAATAATATATCGCATTCAGAAAGTATTCAGACCCCTTGACTCTTTCCACATTTTGTTACGTTTACAGCCTTATTCTGAAATTAATTAAATTGTTTAAAAACTTTAAAGAGTGACGTGTCCCAAAGCCACTCCTGCGTTGTCTTGCCTGTGTGCTTAGGGTCTTTGTCCTGTTGGAAGGGGAACCTTTGCCCCAGTCTGAGGTCCTGAGCGCTCTGTAGCAGGTTTTCATCAAGGATCTCTCTGGTTGCTCTGTTCATCTTTGCCTCGATCCTGACTAGTCTCCCAGTCCCTGCCGCTGAAAAACATCCCCACAACATGATGCTGCCACCACCATGCTTCACCGTAGGGATGATGCCAGGTTTTCAACAGACGTGACGCTTGGCATTCAGCCCAAAGAGTTTAATCTTGGTTTTTCATCAGACCAGTTTCATTAGGTGCCTTTTGGCAAACTCCAAGTGGGCTGTCATGAGCCTTTTCCTGAGGAGTGGCTTCCGTCTGGTCACTCTACCATAAAGGTCTGATTGGTGGAGTGCTGCAGAGATGGTTGTCCTTCTGGACGTTTATCCCATCTCAACTGAGGAACTCTGGAGCTCTGTCACAGTGACCATCAGGTTCCTGGTCACCTCACTAACCAAGGCCCTTCTTCACCGATTGCTCGTTTTGGCCGTGTGGCCAGCTCTAGGTCTTGGTGGTTCCAAACTTCTTCCATTAAAGAAATGTTGGAGAGCACTTTGTTCTTGGGTACCTTCAATACTGCATAAATGTTTTAGTACCGTTCCCCAGATCTGTTCCTCGACACAATCCTGTCTCTGAGCTCTATGGACAGCTCCTTTTTTGCTCTGACATGAACTGTCAACTCTGGGACCTTATATAGACAGGTGTGTGCCTTTCCAAATCATCGTCCAATCAATTGAATTTACCACAGGTGGACTCCAATCAAGTTGTAGAAACATCTCAAAGGATGATCAATGGAAACAGGATGCACCTGAGCTCAATTTCGATTTCTCAAAGCAAAAGGTCTGAATACTTTTTATTTGAATACATTTGCAAAACATTTTTTCGCTGTGTCATAATGGGGTATTGTGATGTCATAATGGGATATTGTGTGGAGATTGATGAGGACAATTTTTGTTTCATCCATTTTAGAATATTGTTGTAACGTAAACAAAATGTGGGAAAAGTCGAGGGGTCTGAATACCTTCAGAATACACTGTATTTACTTGAAAGGGTTCTCCCATTGCCTCTGTTTTTTGGGGGTCCTTATGTAACGGATGTGAAATGGCTAGCTAGTTAGCGGGTACGCGCTAGTAGCGTTTCAATCAGTTACGTCACTTGCTCTGAAACCTAGAAGTAGTGTTACACCTTGCTCTGCAAGGGCCGCGGCTTTTGTGGAGCGATGGGTAACGACGCTTCGTGGGTGTCAGTTGTTGATGTGTGCAGAGGGTCCCTGGTTCGCGCCCGGGTCGGGGCGAGGGGACGTACTAAAGTTATACTGTTACATTGATGCTGTTGACCCGGATCACTGGTTGCTGCGGAAAAGGAGGAGGTTGAAAGGGGGGTGAGTGTAACAGATGTGAAATGGCTAGCTAGTTAGCGGGTACGCGCTAGTAGCGTTTCAATCAGTTACGTCGCTTGCTCTGAAACCTAGATGTAGGGTTTCCCCTTCCTTTGCAAGGGCCGCGGCCTTTGTGGCGCGATGGGTAACGACGCTTCGTGGGCGACCGTTGTTGATGTGTGCAGAAGGTCCCTGGTTTGCGCCCGTGTCGGGGCGAGGGGACGCCGTAAAGTTATACTGTTACACTGAGAAAAACAAAATAATGGGCAATCTTCACAACATTTTTCGTAGTAGCCAACAGCCACGAGGACGAGTGGAGACAAGGAAAAAAGTGTGTCAGCGGAGTGGTTAGAACGTGTTGTGAGATTTGACTTTACCAGTGTAGTCCACCTTCAATTACAATTATTATAAATATTCCAGGCTGTGTGTTTGGGGAGGGGGGGGGGCAGCGTGTGTGTGGTCCTCGTGGGGGGGGGGGGCAGCGTGTGTGTCGTCCTCGTGGGGGGGGGGGCAGCGTGTGTGTGGTCCTCGTGGGTGGGGGGGGGGGGCAGCGTGTGTGTCGTCCTCGTGGGGGGGGGGGGGCAGTGTGTGTGTCGTCCATGTGGGGGGGCAGCGTGTGTGTCGTCCCTGGGGGGGGGGGGGGCAGCGTGTGTGTCGTCCCTGGTGGGGGGGGCAGTGTGTGTGTCGTCCCTGGGGGGGGGGGGGGGGGCAGCGTGTGTGTCGTCCCTGGTGGGGGGGGGCAGTGTGTGTGTCGTCCACGTGGGGGGGCAGCGTGTGTGTCGTCCCTGGGGGGGGGCAGCGTGTGTGTCGTCCCTGGGGGGGGGGGGGGGCAGCGTGTGTGTCGTCCCTGGTGGGGGGGGAAGTGTCTGACACCACCTCAAAACTCCTCTCACTGTTCTACAAACAACACACACACAGACACACACACACACACACACAGACACACACACACACACACACACACACAGACACACACACACAGACACACACACACACACACACACACACACACACACACACACACACACACACACACAGACACACACACACACACGCACACAGACACACTCATAAACAAACCTCCCTCAAAACTCACTACAGGAAACTGCTCTCTTACCTTGTGTCAAACTGTCAGAACCGGTTTCCTGGAAACAGATTAAGACTAGTGCAAGACCAAAAATCCTAATTAATGGAGAGATTCATTTGAATCTGGGAAACAAGATATGTCACTTCTCTAACACTTGATAGATGGTTCTTACATCCTCCTCTATATCTAGATGTTATATCCACCCTGCAGTAACAGTAACATCCTCCTCTATATCTAGATGTTATATCCACCCTGCAGTAACAGTAACATCCTCCTCTATATCTAGATGTTATATCCACCCTGCAGTAACATCCTCCTCTATATCTAGATGTTATATCCACCCTGCAGTAACAGTAACATCCTCCTCTATATCTAGATGTGATATCCACCCTGCAGTAACATCCTCCTCTATATCTAGATGTTATATCCACCCTGCAGTAACAGTAACATCCTCCTCTATATCTAGATGTTATATCCACCCTGCAGTAACATCCTCCTTCTATATCTAGATGTTATATCCACCCTGCAGTAACAGTAACATCCTCCTCTATATCTAGATGTTATATCCACCCTGCAGTAACATCCTCCTCTATATCTAGATGTTATATCCACCCTGCAGTAACATCCTCCTCTATATCTAGATGTTATATCCACCCTGCAGTAACAGTAACATCCTCCTCTATATCTAGATGTTATATCCACCCTGCAGTAACAGTAACATCCTCCTCTATATCTAGATGTTATATCCACCCTGCAGTAACATCCTCCTCTATATCTAGATGTTATATCCACCCTGCAGTAACATCCTCCTCTATATCTAGATGTTATATCCACCCTGCAGTAACATCCTCCTCTATATCTAGATGTTATATCCACCCTGCAGTAACATCCTCCTCTATATCTAGATGTTATATCCACCCTGCAGTAACAGTAACATCCTCCTCTATATCTAGATGTTATATCCACCCTGCAGTAACATCCTCCTCTATATCTCGATGTTATATCCACCCTGCAGTAACATCCTCCTCTATATCTAGATGTTATATCCACCCTGCAGTAACATCCTCCTCTATATCTAGATGTTATATCCACCCTGCAGTAACAGTAACATCCTCCTCTATATCTAGATGTTATATCCACCCTGCAGTAACATCCTCCTCTATATCTAGATGTTATATCCACCCTGCAGTAACATCCTCCTCTATATCTAGATGTTATATCCACCCTGCAGTAACATCCTCCTCTATATCTAGATGTTATATCCACCCTGCAGTAACATCCTCCTCTATATCTAGATGTTATATCCACCCTGCAGTAACATCCTCCTCTATATCTAGATGTTATATCCACCCTGCAGTAACATCCTCCTCTATATCTAGATGTTATATCCACCCTGCAGTAACATCCTCCTCTATATCTAGATGTTATATCCACCCTGCAGTAACAGTAACATCCTCCTCTATATCTAGATGTTATATCCACCCTGCAGTAACAGTAACATCCTCCTCTATATCTAGATGTTATATCCACCCTGCAGTAACATCCTCCTCTATATCTAGATGTTATATCCACCCTGCAGTAACAGTAACATCCTCCTCTATATCTAGATGTTATATCCACCCTGCAGTAACATCCTCCTCTATATCTAGATGTTATATCCACCCTGCAGTAACATCCTCCTCTATATCTAGATGTTATATCCACCCTGCAGTAACATCCTCCTCTATATCTAGATGTTATATCCACCCTGCAGTAACATCCTCCTCTATATCTAGATGTTATATCCACCCTGCAGTAACATCCTCCTCTATATCTAGATGTTATATCCACCCTGCAGTAACAGTACCATCCTCCTCTATATCTAGATGTTATATCCACCCTGCAGTAACAGTAACATCCTCCTCTATATCTAGATGTTATATCCACCCTGCAGTAACATCCTCCTCTATATCTAGATGTTATATCCACCCTGCAGTAACATCCTCCTCTATATCTAGATGTTATATCTACCCTGCAGTAACATCCTCCTCTATATCTAGATGTTATATCCACCCTGCAGTAACAGTAACATCCTCCTCTATATCTAGATGTTATATCCACCCTGCAGTAACATCCTCCTCTATATCTAGATGTTATATCCACCCTGCAGTAACAGTAACATCCTCCTCTATATCTAGATGTTATATCCACCCTGCAGTAACAGTAACATCCTCCTCTATATCTAGATGTTATATCCACCCTGCAGTAACATCCACCTTCTATATCTAGATGTTATATCCACCCTGCAGTAACAGTAACATCCTCCTCTATATCTAGATGTTATATCCACCCTGCAGTAACAGTAACATCCTCCTCTATATCTAGATGTTATATCCACCCTGCAGTAACATCCTCCTCTATATCTAGATGTTATATCCACCCTGCAGTAACATCCTCCTCTATATCTAGATGTTATATCCACCCTGCAGTAACAGTAACATCCTCCTCTATATCTAGATGTTATATCCACCCTGCAGTAACATCCTCCTCTATATCTAGATGTTATATCCACCCTGCAGTAACATCCTCCTCTATATCTAGATGTTATATCCACCCTGCAGTAACATCCTCCTCTATATCTAGATGTTATATCCACCCTGCAGTAACATCCTCCTCTATATCTAGATGTTATATCCACCCTGCAGTAACAGTAACATCCTCCTCTATATCTAGATGTTATATCCACCCTGCAGTAACATCCTCCTCTATATCTAGATGTTATATCCACCCTGCAGTAACATCCTCCTCTATATCTAGATGTTATATCCACCCTGCAGTAACAGTAACATCCTCCTCTATATCTAGATGTTATATCCACCCTGCAGTAACATCCTCCTCTATATCTAGATGTTATATCCACCCTGCAGTAACAGTAACATCCTCCTCTATATCTAGATGTTATATCCACCCTGCAGTAACATCCTCCTCTATATCTAGATGTTATATCCACCCTGCAGTAACATCCTCCTCTATATCTAGATGTTATATCCACCCTGCAGTAACATCCTCCTCTATATCTAGATGTTATATCCACCCTGCAGTAACATCCTCCTCTATATCTAGATGTTATATCCACCCTGCAGTAACATCCTCCTCTATATCTAGATGTTATATCCACCCTGCAGTAACAGTAACATCCTCCTCTATATCTAGATGTTATATCCACCCTGCAGTAACAGTAACATCCTCCTCTATATCTAGATGTTATATCCACCCTGCAGTAACAGTAACATCCTCCTCTATATCTAGATGTTATATCCACCCTGCAGTAACATCCTCCTCTATATCTAGATGTTATATCCACCCTGCAGTAACATTGTCCTCTATATCTAGATGTTATATCCACCCTGCAGTAACATCCTCCTCTATATCTAGATGTTATATCCACCCTGCAGTAACATCCTCCTCTATATCTAGATGTTATATCCACCCTGCATTAACATCCTCCTCTATATCTAGATGTTATATCCACCCTGCAGTAACAGTAACATCCTCCTCTATATCTAGATGTTATATCCACCCTGCAGTAACATCCTCCTCTATATCTAGATGTTATATCCACCCTGCAGTAACATCCTCCTCTATATCTAGATGTTATATCCACCCTGCAGTAACAGTAACATCCTCCTCTATATCTAGATGTGATATCCACCCTGCAGTAACATCCTCCTCTATATCTAGATGTTATATCCACCCTGCAGTAACAGTAACATCCTCCTCTATATCTAGATGTTATATCCACCCTGCAGTAACATCCTCCTTCTATATCTAGATGTTATATCCACCCTGCAGTAACAGTAACATCCTCCTCTATATCTAGATGTTATATCCACCCTGCAGTAACAGTAACATCCTCCTCTATATCTAGATGTTATATCCACCCTGCAGTAACAGTAACATCCTCCTCTATATCTAGATGTTATATCCACCCTGCAGTAACATCCTCCTCTATATCTAGATGTTATATCCACCCTGCAGTAACATCCTCCTCTATATCTAGATGTTATATCCACCCTGCAGTAACATCCTCCTCTATATCTAGATGTTATATCCACCCTGCAGTAACATCCTCCTCTATATCTAGATGTTATATCCACCCTGCAGTAACAGTAACATCCTCCTCTATATCTAGATGTTATATCCACCCTGCAGTAACAGTAACATCCTCCTCTATATCTAGATGTTATATCCACCCTGCAGTAACATCCTCCTTCTATATCTAGATGTTATATCCACCCTGCAGTAACAGTAACATCCTCCTCTATATCTAGATGTTATATCCACCCTGGAGTAACAGTAACATCCTCCTCTATATCTAGATGTTATATCCACCCTGCAGTAACATCCTCCTCTATATCTAGATGTTATATCCACCCTGCAGTAACATCCTCCTCTATATCTAGATGTTATATCCACCCTGCAGTAACATCCTCCTCTATATCTAGATGTTATATCCACCCTGCAGTAACATCCTCCTCTATATCTAGATGTTATACCACCCTGCAGTAACATCCTCCTCTATATCTAGATGTTATATCCACCCTGCAGTAACAGTAACATCCTCCTCTATATCTAGATGTTATATCCACCCTGCAGTAACATCCTCCTCTATATCTAGATGTTATATCCACCCTGGAGTAACAGTAACATCCTCCTCTATATCTAGATGTTATATCCACCCTGCAGTAACATCCTCCTCTATATCTAGATGTTATATCCACCCTGCAGTAACAGTAACATCATCCTCTATATCTAGATGTTATATCCACCCTGCAGTAACAGTAACATCCTCTTCTATATCTAGATGTTATATCCACCCTGCAGTAACATCCTCCTCTATATCTAGATGTTATATCTACCCTGCAGTAACATCCTCCTCTATATCTAGATGTTATATCTACCCTGCAGTAACATCCTCCTCTATATCTAGATGTTATATCCACCCTGCAGTAACAGTAACATCCTCCTCTATATCTAGATGTTATATCCACCCTGCAGTAACATCCTCCTCTATATCTAGATGTTATATCCACCCTGCAGTAACATCCTCCCTCTATATCTAGATGTTATATCCACCCTGCAGTAACATCCTCCTCTATATCTAGATGTTATATCCACCCTGCAGTAACATCCTCCTCTATATCTAGATGTTATATCCACCCTGCAGTAACATCCTCCTCTATATCTAGATGTTATATCCACCCTGCAGTAACAGTAACATCCTCCTCTATATCTAGATGTTATATCCACCCTGCAGTAACATCCTCCTCTCTATCTAGATGTTATATCCACCCTGCAGTAACAGTAACATCCTCCTCTATATCTAGATGTTATATCCACCCTGCAGTAACATCCTCCTCTATATCTAGATGTTATATCCACCCTGCAGTAACATCCTCCTCTATATCTAGATGTTATATCCACCCTGCAGTAACATCCTCCTCTATATCTAGATGTTATATCCACCCTGCAGTAACAATAACATCCTCCTCTATATCTAGATGTTATATCCACCCTGCAGTAACAGTAACATCCTCCTCTATATCTAGATGTTATATCCACCCTGCAGTAACAGTAACATCCTCTTCTATATCTAGATGTTATATCCACCCTGCAGTAACATCCTCCTCTATATCTAGATGTTATATCCACCCTGCAGTAACATCCTCCTCTATATCTAGATGTTATATCCACCCTGCAGTAACATCCTCCTCTATATCTAGATGTTATATCCACCCTGCAGTAACATCCTCCTCTATATCTAGATGTTATATCCACCCTGCAGTAACATCCTCCTCTATATCTAGATGTTATATCCACCCTGCAGTAACATCCTCCTCTATATCTAGATGTTATATCCACCCTGCAGTAACATCCTCCTCTATATCTAGATGTTATATCCACCCTGCAGTAACAGTAACATCGTCCTTCTATATCTAGATGTTATATCCACCCTGCAGTAACATCCTCCTCTATATCTAGATGTTATATCCACCCTGGAGTAACAGTAACATCCTCCTCTATATCTAGATGTTATATCCACCCTGCAGTAACATCCTCCTCTATATCTAGATGTTATATCCACCCTGCAGTAACAGTAACATCCTCCTCTATATCTAGATGTTATATCTACCCTGCAGTAACATCCTCCTCTATATCTAGATGTTATATCCACCCTGCAGTAACAGTAACATCCTCCTCTATATCTAGATGTTATATCCACCCTGCAGTAACAGTAACATCCTCCTCTATATCTAGATGTTATATCCACCCTGCAGTAACATCCTCCTCTATATCTAGATGTTATATCCACCCTGCAGTAACATCCTCCTCTCTATCTAGATGTTATATCCACCCTGCAGTAACAGTAACATCCTCCTCTATATCTAGATGTTATATCCACCCTGCAGTAACAGTAACATCCTCCTCTATATCTAGATGTTATATCCACCCTGCAGTAACAGTAACATCCTCCCTCTATATCTAGATGTTATATCCACCCTGCAGTAACAGTAACATCCTCCTCTATATCTAGATGTTATATCCACCCTGCAGTAACATCCTCCTCTATATCTAGATGATATATCCACCCTGCAGTAACAGTGCCATCCTCCTTCTATATCTAGATGTTATATCCACCCTGCAGTAACATCCTCCTCTATATCTAGATGTTATATCCACCCTGCAGTAACATCCTCCTCTATATCTAGATGTTATATCCACCCTGCAGTAACAGTAACATCCTCCTTCTATATCTAGATGTTATATCCACCCTGCAGTAACATCCTCCTCTATATCTAGATGTTATATCCACCCTGCAGTAACATCCTCCTCTATATCTAGATGTTATATCCACCCTGCAGTAACATCCTCCTCTATATCTAGATGTTATATCCACCCTGCAGTAACATCCTCCTCTATATCTAGATGTTATATCCACCCTGCAGTAACAGTAACATCCTCCTCTATATCTAGATGTTATATCCACCCTGCAGTAACATCCTCCTCTATATCTAGATGTTATATCCACCCTGCAGTAACAGTAACATCCTCCTCTATATCTAGATGTTATATCCACCCTGCAGTAACAGTAACATCCTCCTCTATATCTAGATGTTATATCCACCCTGCAGTAACATCCTCCTTCTATATCTAGATGTTATATCCACCCTGCAGTAACAGTAACATCCTCCTCTATATCTAGATGTTATATCCACCCTGCAGTAACAGTAACATCCTCCTCTATATCTAGATGTTATATCCACCCTGCAGTAACATCCTCCTCTATATCTAGATGTTATATCCACCCTGCAGTAACATCCTCCTCTATATCTAGATGTTATATCCACCCTGCAGTAACATCCTCCTCTATATCTAGATGTTATATCCACCCTGCAGTAACAGTAACATCCTCCTCTATATCTAGATGTTATATCCACCCTGCAGTAACATCCTCCTCTATATCTAGATGTTATATCCACCCTGCAGTAACAGTAACATCCTCCTCTATATCTAGATGTTATATCCACCCTGCAGTAACATCCTCCTCTATATCTAGATGTTATATCCACCCTGCAGTAACAGTAACATCCTCCTCTATATCTAGATGTTATATCCACCCTGCAGTAACATCCTCCTCTATATCTAGATGTTATATCCACCCTGCAGTAACAGTAACATCCTCCTCTATATCTAGATGTTATATCCACCCTGCAGTAACAGTAACATCCTCCTCTATATCTAGATGTTATATCCACCCTGCAGTAACATCCTCCTCTATATCTAGATGTTATATCCACCCTGCAGTAACAGTAACATCCTCCTCTATATCTAGATGTTATATCTACCCTGCAGTAACATCCTCCTCTATATCTAGATGTAATATCCACCCTGCAGTAACATCCTCCTCTATATCTAGATGTTATATCCACCCTGCAGTAACATCCTCCTCTATATCTAGATGTTATATCCACCCTGCAGTAACATCCTCCTCTATATCTAGATGTTATATCCACCCTGCAGTAACATCGTCCTCTATATCTAGATGTTATATCCACCCTGCAGTAACAGTAACATCCTCCTCTATATCTAGATGTTATATCCACCCTGCAGTAACAGTAACATCCTCCTCTATATCTAGATGTTATATCCACCCTGCAGTAACATCCTCCTCTATATCTAGATGTTATATCCACCCTGCAGTAACAGTAACATCCTCCTCTATATCTAGATGTTATATCCACCCTGCAGTAACATCCTCCTCTATATCTAGATGTTATATCCACCCTGCAGTAACATCCTCCTCTATATCTAGATGTTATATCCACCCTGCAGTAACAGTAACATCCTCCTCTATATCTAGATGTTATATCCACCCTGCAGTAACATCCTCCTCTATATCTAGATGTTATATCCACCCTGCAGTAACATCCTCCTCTATATCTAGATGTTATATCCACCCTGCAGTAACATCCTCCTCTATATCTAGATGTTATATCCACCCTGCAGTAACATCCTCCTCTATATCTAGATGTTATATCCACCCTGCAGTAACAGTAACATCCTCCTCTATATCTAGATGTTATATCCACCCTGCAGTAACATCGTCCTCTATATCTAGATGTTATATCCACCCTGCAGTAACATCCTCCTTCTATATCTATGTCACGTTCGTTCTCCTCCTCGTCTGAGGAGGAGCATGGATCGGACCAAAACGCAGAGTGATATGAATACATCTTCTTTTATTAGAGACGAAGACGAAACGAACACTATACAAAAACAATAAACCACGAACGTGAAGCTACAAACGAAAGTGCACACACAGCTACTAACGTTAGACATAGACAATTACCCACAATCACCCAATGCCTATGGCTGCCTTAAATATGGCTCCCAATCAGAGAAAATAATAAACAGCTGTCTCTGATTGAGAACCATTCAGGCAACCATAGACATACCTAGACACCTACACTCAACACTAACCCATACACTCTAACCAAAACCCCCTAGACACTACAACCACCCAAGACGAGACAAAAACACAAACATCCCCCCTGTCACACCCTGACCTAACCAAAATATTACAGAAAATAAAGAATACTAAGGCCAGGGTGTGACAATCTAGATGTTATATTCACCCTGCAGTAACAGTAGCTACTCTAGACAATGTATTTATCTATCTAATGTACATATTGGAGTTTTTTTTTAAAGTTCCGGCCCATCTTAGTCCGACAACATTCAGTCTGTCTTCTTTATAATTATAATTATATATATAATTTATAACATTTTCCTGCTCCGTGTCAAGGTGTTATACCCACCCTGCAGTTCTAGATACACTAGACACTTTATCTATCAAACTTGGCTCCATCTCTCCGTCTCTCTCTGCTTCTCGCTTGGCAATAGGCCCCCATTGGATAATTTACCATATAATACCGGGTGCTATTGTGTTAGTGAGAAACCTACACACACACACACGCACGCACACACACACGCACACACACACACACACGCACACACACACACACACATCAGAGAAAACCTACACACCAGATGTCCCGCTTAGCTCGGAGTAATGCTCCGAAACTTTTGACTAGTTGGAATGATCCCGCTGGGACGGGAGTGGGAGGGAAACAGATTGGGGAGATTGGGAGTTAAAAAGATAGAGGGAGGGAGACAGAGAAGTGGAGGGAGACAGAGGGAGAGGGGGGTGGAGAGAGAGGGAGAGGGGGGGTGGAGAAAGAGAGAGAGAGAGAGAGGGCGGTGGAGAGAGAGAAAGAGTGAGAGAGAGGGGGAGTTAGGGGGGAGAGAGAGAGGGGGAGAGAGGGGGTGGAGAGAGAGAGACTTGAGCTAATTTAGAAGTGATTGTCTTCCACCCTCGATGTATGGAAGTACAGACTGACAACATGGTGAGTCTAGAGAGGAAACAGGCGAGAGGAGGAGAGGGAGGATGAGTTTGAAAAGAGTTTTACCAAGCACACAGAGGACTAAGCACTACTGCTCATAAAACTGTCATCACCCAGCTGCTGCTACTGCTGTGTGTGTGTGTGTGTGTGTGTGTGTGTGTGTGTGTGTGTGTGTGTGTGTGTGTGTGTGTGTGTGTGTGTGTGTGTGTGTGTGTGTGTGTGTGTGTGTGTGTGTGTGTGTGTGTGTGTGTGTGTGTGTGTGTGTGTGTGTGTGTGTGTGTGTGTGTGTGTGTGTCCTCCAGGTAATACATATTAACTCTGCCGGAGGATGCACAGGGATTTGCTTCCTCTAATTAATTTGTCAAAAGTACATTTCTTCCAGTTGGCGCTTGATTAAAAACAATATTAATATGAATTAACTAGATTCATAATAATTGAATTCATATCTATTTGTAATTATTGCTCAGTGAAGTTTTAAATCTGGGATAGGTTGGATGGCTGCCTGGTGATTGGTTGAGACACATTTGAACAACCTGCCCAGGGACTGCGGTTGAAAATTAGCCCGGCTGGCTAAAACCGGCACTTATACTGAAACGTTGATTAATGTTCCTGTACAAATAAAATAAACTCAACCAAATGAGTATCTGCGGTGGGTGAAGTCTGATTTAAAGAGAGACATATGATGCTTGTTTGTAGGAGACGGAAAGTTGGTAACTAATGTCGAGCGTCTCAATATGTTTTAGGGTTAAAGAAAAATGGTCCAATGGACACAGAGCGTTCCAGGAAGTGAGCCACTGGGTGCAGTGATGTATATGAGACCTTGAGAGCTGCTTCTGTTTAAGCGGGGGGGGGGGGGGTATATCTGCTCTTCTGACAAGGAACCAGATACAGTACAGCCTGTGTATAAATGTTATCTCTATCTACCCCCCCACCCCCACCCCCACCACCACCACCCCCCCACCCCTACCAGGTCCCATGCAGGAGACGGTGTTTGACTTCTGGGGGATGGTGTGGCAGGAGAACACTGCTGCTATCGTCATGGTCACCAACCTGGTGGAAGTGGGCAGGGTGAGTATTGTGACGTCATTCCCTACGTAGGGCACCTATTGGTCGTGGCTAGATACATCTTTGGTCAAATGAAATGTCCCAAAAAAGCTACGTTAATTCTCCTAACCTGCTGCGTACGTTCTCTCCTAACCTGCTGCGAAAAGTCCCCTTCTAACCGTGACCACACTTATTATTAGGGTCGGCAGGTAGCCTAGTGGTTAGAGCGTTGGGTCAGTAACCGTAAAGGTTGCTGAATCAAATCCCCGAGATGACAAGGTAAAAATATGTCGTTCTGCCCCTGAAAAAGGCAGTTAACCCACTGTTCCCCGGTAGGCCGTCGTTCCTTTACACCCTGTTCCTTTACACCCTGTTCTTTTACACCCTGTTCCTTTACACCCTGTTCCTTTACACCCTATTCCTTTACACCCTGTTCCTTTACACCCTGTTCCTTTACACCCTGTTCCTTTACACCCTGTTCCTTTACACCCTGTTACTTTACACCCTGTTCCATTACACCCTGTTCCTTTACACCCTGTTACTTTACACCCTGTTCCATTACACCCTGTTCCTTTACACTCTGTTCCTTTACACCCTGTTCCTTTACACCCTGTTCCTTTACACCCGGTTCCTTTACACTCTGTTCCTTTACACTCTGTTCCTTTACACCCTGTTCCTTTACACCCTGTTCCTTTACACCCTGTTCCTTTACACCCTGTTCCTTTACACCCTGTTCCTTTACACTCTGTTCCTTTACACGTTGTTCCTTTACACCCTGTTCCTTTACACCCTGTTCCTTTACACCCTGTTCCTTTACACCCTGTTATTTTACACCCTGTTCCTTTACACCCTGTTCCTTTACACCCTATTCCTTTACACCCTGTTCCTTTACACCCTGTTCCTTTACACCCTATTCCTTTACACCCTGTTCCTTTACACTCTGTTCCATTACACCCTGTTCCTTTACACCCTGTTACTTTACACCCTATTCCTTTACACCCTGTTCCTTTACACCCTGTTCCTTTACACCATATTCCTTTACACCCTGTTCCTTTACACTCTGTTCCATTACACCCTGTTCCTTTACACCCTGTTATTTTACACCCTGTTCCTTTACACCCTGTTCCTTTACACCATGTTCCTTTACACCATATTCCTTTACAACCTGTTAATTTACACCCTGAAAGTGGTGTGTGCGTATGTATTCACCCACTTTGCTATGAAGCCCTTAAATAAGATCTGGTGCAATAAAGTCCACCTGTTTGCAATATAAGTGCCACATGATCTGTCACATGATGTCAGTATATATACACCTGTTCTGAACGGCCCCAGAGTCTGCAACACCACTAAGCAAGCGGCACCATGAAGACCAAGGAGCTCTCCAAACAGGTCAGGGACAAAGTTGTGGAGAAGTACAGATCAGGGTTGGGTTATAAAAAAATATCAGAAATGTTGAACGTCCCACAGAGCACCTTTAAATCTATTATTAAAAAATGGAAAGAATATGGCACCACAACAAACCTGCCAAGAGAGGGCCGCCCACCAAAACTCACGGACCAGGCAAGGAGGGTATTAATCAGAGAGGCAACAAAGAGACCAAAGATAACACTGAAGGAGCTGCAAAGCTCCACAGCGGAGATTGGAGTATCTGTCCATAGGACCACTTTAAGTCGTACACTCCACAGAGCTGGGTTTTATGGAAGAGTGGCCAGAAAAAAGCCATTGCTTAAAGAAAAAAATAAGCAAAAGGCATGTGGGAGACTCAGATGGTCAGATGAGACTAAAATTGAGCTTTTTGGCCATCAAGGAAAATGCTATGTCTGGCGCAAACCCAACACCTCTCATCACCCCATGAACACCATCCCCACAGTGAAGCATGGTGGTGGCAGCATCATGCTGTGGGGATGTTTTTCATCGGCAGGGACTGAGAAACTGGTCAGAATTGAAGGAATGATGGATGGCACTAAATACAGGGAAGTTCTTGAGGGAAACCTGTTACAGTCTTCCAGAGATTTGAGACTGGGATGGAGGTTCACCTTCCAGCAGGACAATGACCCTAAGCAAACTGCTAAAGCAACACTCGAATGGTTTAAGGGGAAACATTTACATGTCTTGGAATGGCCTAGTCAAAGCCCAGACCTCAATCCAATTGAGAATCTGTGGTATGACTTAAAGATTGCTGAACACCAGCGGAACCCATCCAACTTGAAGGAGCTGGAGCAGTTTTGCCTTGAAGAATGGGCAAAAAACCCAGTGCTTAGATGTGCCAATTTTATAGAGACATACCCCAAGAGACTTGCAGTTGTAATTGCTAAAAAATGTGGCTCTACAAAGTATTGACTTTGGGGGGGGGGGGTGGGGGGTGAATAGTTATGCACGCTCAAGTTTTCCGTTTTTTTGTCTTATTTCTTGTTTGTTTCACGATAAAAAATATTTTGCATCTTCAAAGTGTCAAAGCCCAGTACGACGGTACACATACAGTGGCTTTCGAAAGTATTCACCCCCCTTGGCATGTAGTGTAAATCAAAATGAGACAAACCCACCCCCCAAAAATCCATTTTTTAATTCCAGATTGTAAGGCACAAAAAAAACAGAAAAATGCCAAGGGGGGTGAATACTTTCGAAAGCCGCTGTATGTACCGTAGGGCCGTTTGGTAAGTTGCTTTCGGACTTAGTGAGCCGTGTGTCTCTATCTCTGCCAGACGCCATCTCCCCCCCCCCCCCCCCCCCTCTCACCCCATCCCTCGATCAGATAATTGTGAAGTGAGAGGAAACTGATTGATGGCGTTCATTATATTGGAGGCGTTGAGGCGACCAACCGACTGACTAACTGACTGATTCACTGACTGAGTGACTGACTGAATGACTGGCTACGGTTACTGTAGACTGCATCTGTAGCAGGAGATTACAGATACCACACCATCAGGCAGACAGATGAACAGGCAGACAGACCGATGAACAGGCAGACAGACAGATGAACAGGCAGACAGACCGATGAACAGGCAGGCAGACAGATGAACAGGCAGACAGACAGATGAACAGGCAGACAGACAGATGAACAGGCAGACAGACAGATGAACAGGCAGACAGACAGACAGACAGGTCGAACAGGCAGACAGATGAACAGGCAGACAGACCGATGAACAGGCAGGCAGACAGATGAACAGGCAGACAGACAGACAGACAGGTCGAACAGGCAGACAGATGAACAGGCAGACAGACCGATGAACAGGCAGGCAGACAGATGAACAGGCAGACAGACCGATGAACAGGCAGACAGACAGATGAACAGGCAGACAGACAGATGAACAGGCAGACAGACAGACAGACAGACAGACAGACAGGCAGACAGACAGGCGAACAGGCAGACAGACACATGAACAGGCAGACAGACAGAACAGACAGACAGACAGACATGACCAACAGACAGACAGACAGGCGAACAGGCAGACAGACAGATGAACGGACAGACAGGACAGACAGAACAGACGGGACAGACAGGACAGAACAGACAGGACAGACAGGACAGAGGACAGACAGGACAGAGCAGACAGGACAGACAGGACAGAACAGACAGGGCAGACAGGACAGACAGGACAGACAGGACAGAACAGACAGGACAGACAGGACAGAGAGATGGGATAGACAGGACCAACAGGACAGAGAGACGGGACAGACAGGACCAACAGGACAGAGAGACGGGACAGACAGGACCAACAGGGCAGACAGGACCAACAGGACAGACAGGTCCAACAGGACAGACAGGACCAACAGGACAGACAGGTCCAACAGGACAGACAGGACCAACAGGACCAACATGACAGAGAGACGGGACAGAACAGACAGACAGGTAGACAGACAGCTATCTCTGGTAGATCATTATACTGTTATCGTCCACTATCTCTGGTAGATCATTTTACTGTTATCATCCACTATCTCTGGTAGATCATTATACTGTTATCATCCACTATCTCTGGTAGATCATTATACTGTTATCGTCCACTATCGCTCCACTTAGCCACTCTCCCTTACTCTCATCCCTCTCTCCTCCCCTTTCCCCTCCCCATGCCTCCTCTCCTCTCTCTTCTCCCTCTCCTTTCCTCTCCTTTCCCCTCCCCATGCCTCCTCTCCTCTCTCTCTTCTCCCCTCCTTTCCCCTCCCCATTCCTCCTCTCCTCTCTCTTCTCCCTCTCCTTTCCTCTCCTTTCCCCTCCCCATGCCTCCTCTCCTCTCTCTTCTCCCTCTCCTTTCCCCTCCCCATGCCTCCTCTCCTCTCTCTCTTCTCCCCTCCTTTCCCCTCCCCATTCCTCCTCTCCTCTCTCTTCTCCCTCTCCTTTCCCCTCCTTTCCCCTCCCCATTCCTCCTCTCCTCTCTATTCTCCCTCTCCTTTCCCCTCGTTTCCCCTCCCCATGCCTCCTCTCTCTTCTCCCTCTCCTTTCCTCTCCTTTCCCCTCCCCATGCCTCCTCTCCTCTCTCTTCTCCCTCTCCTTTCCCCTCCTTTCCCCTCCCCATTCCTCCTCTTCTCTCTCTTCTCCCTCTCCTTTCCCCTCCCCATGCCTCCTCTCCTCTCTCTTCTCCCTCTCCTTTCCCCTCCTTTCCCCTCCCCATTCCTCCTCTCCTCTCTCTTCTCTTCCTCTCCACTCTTCCCCTCCCCTCATCCTCCCCTCATCCTCCCCACACCTTCTCCACACCCGTTTAGCTGTGGTTCTATCCTAAGAGGGCTGTGATATCCGTTATATGATTATTGTCCAATGGCATAGCGGCACAGTTGGTCACAGAGCCGCCGGCCCCTCCGAGGGGACATGAAATCACTCCACTGTATCACACCAGTCCATCTGCTCTGTTACCGTCACTCTGTGTGTGTGTGTGTGTGTGTGTGTGTGTGTGTGTGTGTGTGTGTGTGTGTGTGTGTGTGTGTGTGTGTGTGTGTGTGTGTGTGTGTGTGTGTGTGTGTGTATGTGTGCTCTGATCACCACCGCTCTACTGATGAACTCTGGATTTCCTGGCACACACCGTTTCAGTTTCACACACACGTACACACACACACACACACACACACACACACACACACACACACACACACACGTACACACACACACACTCCCCCTATTCCCCATTCCCCCTTGATTCGTGTGGGGGAGCTTCAGCATACACAGTCTTTGATTTACCACAAGTTGGGTTAGTGAAGGGACCTGGTGACTGGCGTGATGTGAGGGAGAGTGTGTATAGCTGTCTGTCTGTCTGTCTGTCTGTCTGTCTGTCTGTCTGTCTGTCTGTCTGTCTCTGTCTGTCTGTCTGTCTGTCTGTCTCAGTCTGTCTGCCTCGGTCTGTCTCGGTCTGTCTGTCTCTGTCTATCTGTCTGTCTCTGTCTGTCTGTCTGTCTGTCTGTCTGTCTGTCTGTCTGTCTGTCTGTCTGTCTGTCTGTCTGTCTGTCTCTGTCTGTCTGCCTGGTCTTTTCTCTGTCTATCTCTCTTATGTCTGTCTGTCTGTCTGTCTGTCTGTCTTCTCTCTGTCTGTCTGGTCTTCTCTCTGTCTATCTCTCTGCCCGTACGTCTGTCTGTATGATTGTACAGTATGTGAGTGTGTGTAAATCTGGAGGAAGTCATTTTCGCCCAAAAGCTAAGTCCCCAAACCCATCACTGAGGCGTCTCATTTAAAGTGATCCAATAACGTAATGGGTTTTTGTTTAAATCAGTCCCACTGGAGAGAGACAGCAGTGATCTCCAATCTGGGATCGTCATTAGGGATTTACTAGAGGGACTGTCAGAGAGAAGAGAGACAAACCCAAAATTCTACCCTCTCTCTCGCTCTCTCCTCTCTCTCTCTCTCTCCTTCTCTCTCAGTCTCTATCTCTCCTCTCTCCTTCTCTCTCTCCTCTCTCTCTCCTCTCTCCTCTCTCCTTCTCTCTCTCCTCTCTCTCTGTCTCTCTCTCTCTCCTTATTTGTGTATCTCTCTCTCCTCTCTCTCTCTCGTTCTCTCTCTCTCCTTCTCTCTCTCTCCCACTCTCTCTCTCTCCTCTCTCCTTCTCTCTCTCTCTCTTTCTCCTCTCTCTCTCCCACTCTCTCTCTCTCTCTCTCTCTCTCTCTCCTCTCTCCTTCCGTCTCTGTCTCCTTCTTTCCTTCTCTCTCTCTCCCACTCTCTCTCTCTCTTTCTCATTCTCTTTCTGTCTCTCTCCTCTCTCTCCTCTCTCTCTCTTTCTGTCTCTCTCCATCTCTCCCTTTTCTTTCTCTCACTTTCTTTCTCTCTCCATCTCTCTCTCTCTCTCTCCCATTCTATTCTCTGTCTCTACACCCCCAGAGTGCTACTCGATACTCCAATCTCATTTTTAGCTCTGTAATGACAGCAAACACTTTAGAATGAGGAAATTGAATTAGGTTTGCTGTGTTTTGCGTGTGTGTGTGTGTGTGTGTGTGTGTGTGTGTGTGTGTGTGTGTGTGTGTGTGTGTGTGTGTGTGTGTGTGTGTGTGTGTGTGTGTGTGTGTGTGTGTGTGTGTGTGTGTGTGTGTGTGTGTGTGTGTGTGTGTCATCTTTATTCCTCATCAAAATTACCATTCTAACATAATACCTCCATGGTTTTTGATTTCATCCTCGACGTTCTCCTTTCTGCTTGTCTAACGATGTGAAGAGTGTAATTGAACGGCAGTGATGATACTGAATGGTGGTGGTGGTGGGTTGTAATGTTAACACTTATAATACAGAGTTTTACCGATCCTTCCTCCTGTCGATAACTGTTGTTCTCTACATAGAAATCGACCTTAAACAGTGAATGATGGATTATCGATCTTTAATGGATTTCCATTATCTTTTCATTAGCAGATATTGATTAAAAAAAATAATCCTAGCTTTCATTTTATTTATTTTTTTTATGTATTTTTTTGTGTCCCGTTTCTTCTTTGTGAGAGACATTGCAGAATGGTAGATGTTAGAAGCAACGTTTACTTACGATTTTCGCTTCGTGTTCTTTCAAACGTTCTCAGGTTTGAGTTCTGACTGTGTCTTTCCTCCTTTAGGAATATTAATTTGCACTCTTATCGATGTGAGAATGAGAACCATAATGTAATAAGTAAGATCTGTCGATGAAGAAGATTTCCATTTGCAGCTACTCCTAGATCATAGACCCAAACTAATATGGACCGAACCTCATTTTGACTCGAGAGGGAAGTGTAGAAATTGAATTTGAAGAGGAGAAATGTGAGATGTCACTTGTATGATGTCACCACTTCCTAGACTTTTTATTCATCGTACTGGTCGTAGGTTGCAAACTTTAGACAAACTTAAGACTCACAGACCACCATAAATGCTTGGCAACTGAATCACCT